>NC_044032.1:641770629-642070629 GCF_901765095.1 Microcaecilia unicolor
TATTATTCAATGCAAAAAATGTGAAAAAGGATGCTATGTTGGACAGACATGCCAGATGCTTAAGGTGAAATGGAATCTACACAGACACGGGGATGGAAAAAAGAAGGGCGTCCCTGACAAGCATTTTTCTTCGACTTTACTTGGTCCATTATTTCTTGCGACCAAGCCAAGAATAGGTGTCCAAACTGACCAGATGACCACCAGAGGGTATCGGGGATGTCCTCCCCTTACTCCCCCAGTGGTCACCAACCCCCGTCCCACTCAAAAAAAAACCCAAAACATTTTTTGCCAGCCTCTATGCCAGCCTCAAAAGTTATACCCAGCTCCATGACAGCAGTATGCAGGTCCCTGGAGAAGTTTTAGTGGGTACTGTAGTGCACTTCAGGCAGGCAGACCCAGGCCCATCCCCCCCTATCTTACACTTGTGGTGGTAAATGTGAGCCCTCCAAAACCCACCCGAAACCCACTGTACCCACATGTAGGTGCCCCCCTTCACCTCTTAGGGCTATGGTAGTGGTGTACAGTTGTGGGCAGTGGGTTTTGGGGGGTTGGGGGGCTCAGCACCCAAGGTATGGGAGCTATGCACCTGGGAGCAATTTGTGAAGTCCACAGCAGTGCCCCCTAGGGTGCCCGGTTAGTGTCCTGGCATGCGAGGGGGACCAGTGCACTATGAATTCTGGCTCCTCCCACGACAAAAGGGCTTGGATTTGGTCATTTTTTGAGATGGGCATCCTCGGTTTCCATTATGGCTGAAAACCAGGGATGACCATCTCTGAGGTCGACCTAAATGTTGAGATTTGGGCGTCCCTGACCGTATTATCGAAACAAAAGATGGACGCCCATCTTGTTTCGATAATACGGGTTTCCCCTCCCCTTCACGGGGCCATCCTGCAAGGACGCCCTCATGAAAAGTTGGGTGCCCCGTTTGATTATGCCCCTCTAGGTATTCAAAAGATAGATGACCTTTAATATAGACAAGTGCAAAGTGGTGCATTATGGGTAGGATAAACCAAATTATAGATACTTGATACTAGATTCCACATTAGAAGTTGTTTCCCTTGAGTAGGAATGTGAAAATATAAGGTACCATTTTACAAAGGCACACTGAAAAATGGCCTGCGGTAGTGTAGACGCATGTTTTAGGCACGCTTAGAATCATTTTTCAGTGCACCTGTAATAAACGCTTTTTTAATATTTTTGCTGAAAATGGACACGCAGCAAAATGAAAATTGCCGCGTGTCCATTTTGGGACTGAGACCTTACTGCCAACCATTGACCTAACGGTAAGGTCTCACACGGTAACTGGGTGGTAATGGTCTACTCACATAGAATGTCGATTACTGCCCGCACGCCAGAAAATATTTCCAGCATGCGTAGCAGAAGCACGCCAAAAATGAAATTACCACAAGGGCCACACGGTAGTTGGGCAGTAACTCAAAATTCACGCGTGTTGGGTGTGCTTAGGCGCCTACGTGGCTTAGTAAAAGGGCCGCCATACTGGGACAGACTGAAGGGCCATCAAGCCCAGCATCCTGTTTCCAACAGTGGCCAATCCGGGTCACAAATACCTGGCAAGATCCCAAAACAGTACAATACATTTCATGCTATTTATCCTAGAAATAAGCAGTGGATTTTCCTCGTCCATTTTAATAATTGCGCTGTCTGTAGTTCTGGTTACTGCAGTTCGTAAAGATATAGTAGAATTTGAAAAGGTGCAGAGAAGGGCAACCAAAATGATTAAGTGGATGGAACGATTCTTGTGAGGCTAATATAATTACCTAACCTCAGGAAGAGGGCAGACAATGAGGGAACGTACAAATAGTGACAAAATATGAGAAGGTAGCCCTCTGGAATGTTGGATCAGATTTAGATCAGGTCACATATGTCCCTCCAACTAGAGATGCAAATTCATTACAGCCTAGGATAATCACTGGAAAAGAACAAGACACAAGGCTCAGATGTTGTAGAAATGTAAAAGCTAATTTGTTATGTTATTGGCAGCCGAGAAAATGGCAAATCAGTGATAATGTACTTCTGCTAAATCACCCACAATGATGGTTAAGCAGTGAGCAGAGAACTTACACATACTTAGACCCTTGTCTTGAACTAATTACGACCCCTAATTCCTAAGGCACTAAGAGGCCCTTTTACAAAGACGCTTATGGGCCTATGCGTGTGCAGCATGTGTCAAATCAGCATTACCGCTCGGCTAGCGTGTGTGCCTGATGGTAACTGAGTTTGACATGCGCCAAAAACACACAGTAGAAAATAATTTTGGGGACCCCTGCCAGCCAAGGTATTTGCTGCAGCAGAGGGTGAGGGGCGGCAGGGCGATGGGGGGGAATGGCAGGGCAGTGGGAGAGGCGACGAGGCGGTGGGGGGGGGGGGCGCAGACCAAAATGCCCCCCCCCCACTTCAGGCTCTGGCCCCCTTCCACCACGAGGTCTGGCTACGCCCCTGGGGTAAAGGTAGGCCGTATTATTTAGAACAACACTAGAGGCTGTGGTAACCAGTTTGAAGCAGGAACTGTGATGGGCTCATGCAGAGATCATTCTGGAAGGCCTAAAAATTGTATGGGGGGGTCTGGGAGGGGAGCACTGTTATGGCTGAAGGGGTTCTCGGAGGAGGGTAGGGTCCAGTAAGGGAGGGTAATAGGAGAGGATCAGATTATGTTGGGGGATAGGGAAGGGGGTCAGATCACGGAGGGCAGGGTCAGGCAATCCCAGAACCTATAAGGATATAAGGCCAATATTCAATGCCAGCACCCACATAGCTAGGTCATGATAGCTTTTTGTAAGGTTCTATCCTATCACACACTGAATATTGCTGGAACCTGTATGATTACCAGCTCCTCCCCATTTTACCCCCAAACCATCCCTCCACAGGTCAGAATTAAGATGACCAATTAGTGCTGTCATTTAGAAGCACTGCCCAGTTAAGTATCATTCAATATTAGTAGCCAGCCTGCTGAATACTATTTAAGTGGGCAGGAGCTTCTTTTACCCTCTAAAATGTCTTTGAATATTTGGACCGTAGGATTATAAGATCATCTGAATGAAATAAAGGTTTCACAGAACTTATCTGTCTTAGTGCGAAGAAAGAGAATCTAAGAACCGAGGCAATGTGGAACTCGATTGTCGGAAAGGAATCAAATTTGCAATCAAGAATTGTAATGCAATCAAAAAGTGGAACTGGTTGATCCATAATACAAGGCTGGATAGCGTGTAAGGGAGGATATTTTGTACCCACAAGGTCTTGGATTTTAGTGGTTTTAACTTAATACCATGTTGGGCAACCTAGAGAGCTTAAGGATCCAGAGAAGCATTTAGATTGGTGAATCACAATTAATTTCCTCTGAGAAATAGACAATTTGAATATCATCAGTAAAGATGGAGCCACTGAGTCCCTGACTCGAAATAATTGTCACCAAATGTGTCACAGAAAGTTAATGGTGACGAGTCACCTAGACTACTACAATGCACTCTACGCTGGCTGTAAAGAGCAGATCATCAAGAAACTTCAAACAGCCCAGAATACCGCAGCCAGAATCATATTTGGAAAAACAAAATATGAAAGTGCAAAACCCCTAAGAGAAAAATTAAATTGGCTCACACTTAAAGAACGTATTGCGTTCAAGGTCTGCACTATAGTTCACAAAATCATTCATGGAGATGCCCCGACCTACATGCTAGACCTCTTTGACCTACCACCCAGAAATGCTAAAAGATCTTCCCGCACATTTCTTAATCTACACTTCCCCAGCTGTAAAGGATTAAAATACAGACTAACACATGCGACCAGCTTTTCCTACATGAGCACGCAGCTGTGGAATGCACTACCACTTAACTTAAAAACAACTCACAAAATAATTAACTTACACAAATCTCTGAAGACCTATCTCTTCAACAAGGCCTACCACAAGGATCAATAGCTTAACTACAACACATCACCACTCCACCTATATTCTGAATGTCTTATTTCTATAACAGTTTGCTGATCTTCATTTTGTCATCCTTGGTCTCTCTATAATACCAATTGTATCTTTCACCCCGGTATGGCTATGCCACAACGGGATTTTGTAAGCCACATTGAACCTGCAAATAGGTGGGAAAATGTGGGATACAAATGCAATAAATAAATAAACAAGAATAGATATAAGGGTAGTACCTTGGAGGATCCCAAGAGATAAAGGATTTATTCTGGAACAGGAATTGTCAATTTTTACTGACAACTACCATTCTGAAAATAGGAAGTGAGCCAGGCAAGTGCAGTATCTGAACCCAACCAACCAATGACAAATGACTCTCAAGAAAAGAAGAATCAACAAGGTTGAAAGCAGCACCTGGTCTGACATTGATTGATCCAGTTCTGTTTTGCGTCTGAGTAAACGTGTCTCCATAAAGTGGTCTACAGTCTGATCCACCATCTTTTGACAAGTGTACAGAGGAACATTTCCTGTCTGTGGCCTGCAATCAGGGTTCCTGAAGAAGTCTGAATTCTCTGAAACAGGATTCTGTTGAACCTCTCTGCATTGACGGAACAGGTGCAGTGATTGGGATAAGTGAGGTAAGTACTCACTATCCATTGAATTTTGATTTATGAAGAATATTCCTACATATCTGTTGAGCCATGGCCTCTTTGTGGTTTATCTTCCTTGAAAGAATTCTTTGAAACCAAAACTTTATTATACGGAATGTAACATAGTAACATAGTAGATGACGGCAGAAAAAGACCTGCACGGTCCATCCAGTCTGCCCAACAAGACAACTCATGTGTGCTACTTTTGTGTATACCCTACTTTGATTTGTACCTGTGCTCTTCAGGGCACAGACCGTATAAGTCTGCCCAGCACTAGCCCCGCCTCCCAACCACCGGCTCTGGCACAGACCGTATAAGTCTGCCCAGCGCTATCCCTGCCTCCCAACCTCCAGTCCCGCCTCCCACCACTGGCTCTGGCACAGACCGTATAAGTCTGCCCCGCACTATCCCCGCCTCCCAACCTCCAGCCCCGCCTCCCACTACCGGTTACAATTTTACAAAGGTGCGTAAGGGCCTACATGCATCCAGCGTGCTCCTAATTGGCATTACCACCTGGATACCGTGTGCCCCGGGTGGTAATTTTGAATTTGGCATGCGCTGAAAACGTGGTAAGGTCTCAGGCCAAAAATGGACTTGCGCTGGTTTTTATTTTGAGCATGTCCATTTTTGGCCCCTTAAAAAAAGGCCTTTTTTTCCAGGATGTGGTAAAAAACTGGCCCAGCACGTGACCAAAAGATGCGCTTGCACTGCCACAGCTTAGTAAAAGGGCCCCTTCCTTTGCTTTATACAAGCACATATATTTCACATATTGTGCGAGCCTGCTGATTATTATTACTAGGGAAAGGGAAATGGGATTTGATATACCACCTTTCAAAGTGGTTTTACATAGTGTATACAGGTACTTATTTGTACCTGGGCAATGGACAGTAAAGTGACTTGTAATACACAAAAAAAGTGGGAACAAAGGAAGGCTAAGCAAACCTCAGGAACAATACAGTTAAGTGTTTATTACTAAAACAATATGTGTAAAAATGCTACCAAATAAATAAAGATAAAGCTCAATGTATATAAAGAGGGGCATAATCGAACGGAAACGCCTATCTCCATGAGCGTTTATCTCCGAGAACGGGTCCGTGAAGGGGCAGGCCGAACCGTATTTTTGAAAAAATGGACGTTTTTGAGCTGGGCGTTTGTTTTTTTTAGCGATAATGGAAACTAAAAACGCCCAGCTCAAAAACTTCCTAATCCGAGCCATTTGGTCGTGGGAGGGGCCAGGATTGGTAGTACACTGGCCCCCCCTGATATGCCAGGACACCAAGTGGGCACCCTAGGTCAGTGCGGTGGACTTCAGAAAAAACTCCCACATGCATAGGTCCCTTACCACGGGTGCTGAGCCCCCAACCCCCAACCCCCCTCCCCCAAAACCCACTACCCATAAATGTACAACACTATCATAGCTCTTAGGGGTGAAGGGGGCACCTACATGTGGGTACAGTGGGTTTTGGAGGCCTCCCATTTACCAGCACAAGTGTTACAGGTGGGGGGGATGGGCCTGGGGCCTGGGGCCACCTGGCTGAAGTGCATTGCGGTACCCACTAAAAGTGCTCCAGGGACCTGCATACATGCAGGCCTCTAGGACTGGTTGCTGCTATATAACATTGGCACACCAGTTGACACCTGAAGACTAATCTCTCCGAAAACGTCCTTTATTGGAATAACTGCGTTTACTCACAGTTAACTGCAGATCAGAGGTTGTGCCCCACTGGCAACGAGTCTCCCTGGCACTGAGATGAGCAGTAGGTCAGAGCTGGCAGAATGCTGTACAATGCCCTCTTTCAGCCACATTCAAGGGAAGAACTAAGTTGTCTAACGTGGCTAACACAGGAAAGGGAACTAAAACTGGCTTACAAAAATGGCCACTACCACATGGACTACAACAGGAAACACAACAGGGCACACTCTGACCCAGTAGGCAGGGGGAAAAGCACCATGGGAGAAGAGCCTACCAACTACCAACATCGTGAGACTGTAACACAAGCTAATGAAATCACAGAGCCCAATACCCAATACCCAATGCTGATGTGACCCTGTACTGCACCCGAGAGCCACATCTGACCCAGGGAAAGGCTGTGACAGGATCGAACACATTCTGCTGTCATGGAGGTGGGTACGGCATTTGAGGCTGGCATACAGGCTGGAAAAAAGTTTTTAAAGTGGGTTTTTTTGGTGGGAGGGAGTTAGTGACCACTGGGGAAGTCCGTGGAGGTCATCCCCGATTCCCTCCAGTGGTCATCTGGGCAGTTGGGACACTTTTTTGGGACTTGTTCGTGAAAAAAAAGGGTCCAAAAAAAGTGTCCCAAAATCGCGGTCAAACACCTTTTTTTTTTTTCGATTATCAGCTAAAGACGCCCATCTCTCCTCGGCTGATAACCACGCCCCAGTTCCACCTCCACCACGCCTCTGACAAGCCCCCATCAGCTTTATTCGTTTCCGCGACTGGGTGCAGTTGGAAACGCCCAAAATCGGCTTTCGATTATACCGATTTGGGCGCCTTTGCGAGATAAACGTCTATCTCCCGATTTAGGTTGCACTATAGGCGTTTTTCTCTTTCGAAAATAAGGCGGATAATGTATTAAACACAATTATATCCACAAATATATTTAAGAAATTAACAAACAAATTGTGAAATAATATAGACACGAACATAAATATGAGCATCAAATAAAGACATTTGAGTAGAAATATCAATGTAAGAACATATGTGTAAAAGATATGTGAAGTAGACATAAATAAATGCATTAGAAATATTCATAAATTAAAAGGTGTACCTAAAACATATCAAAGGATATACAGGAATATACTAGATTCTGCAAAACTCTCAAATCGTTCCTATTCAAACAACCCTCACAAAGAACGACCATATCTCAAACAATTAATATGCAGAATAAAAATGCAGAAAGAACTAAACCTTTCAGTAAAGTGCATAAATCGTAGACAAATATGTCTGTATCAAAACACTGAAAAGGGTAATGTAGGAAATAATGTAAAAGAATAAATGAAAATGTATAAATGAAAAGATATGTATACTGAGCTGACATTGAATATGTCATAAAATACGGGGGGAAGAGGGGTTGGTGGTTGAGAGGCTAGGATAGGGGAGGGCAGACTTGTACGGGGCCTGTGCCGGAGCCGGTGATGGGAGGCGGGACTGGTGGTTGGGAGGCGGGAAATACTGCTGGGCAGACTTGTACGGTCTGTGCCCTGAGAAGGACAGGTACAAATCAAGGTAAGGTATACACATATGAGTTTATCGTGGGCAGACTAGATGGACCGTGCAGGTCTTTTTCTGCTGTCATCTACTATGTTACTATGTTATATGTATTCTTTGACATATTATTTCATGGTTTGTTTGAACATTTCTTATATTTTTGGATAGAATTGTGTTTAATATATATATATACAGTGGTGGAAATAAGTATTTGATCCCTTGCTGATTTTGTAAGTTTGCCCACTGACAAAGACATGAGCAGCCCATAATTGAAGGGTAGGTTATTGGTAACAGTGAGAGATAGCACATCACAAATTAAATCCGGAAAATCACATTGTGGAAAGTATATGAATTTATTTGCATTCTGCAGAGGGAAATAAGTATTTAATCCCTCTGGCAAACAAGACCTAATACTTGGTGGTAAAACCCTTGTTGGCAAGCACAGCGGTCAGACGTCTTCTGTAGTTGATGATGAGGTTTGCACACATGTCAGGAGGAATTTTGGTCCACTCCTCTTTGCAGATCATCTCTAAATCATTAAGAGTTCTGGGCTGTCGCTTGGCAACTCGCAGCTTCAGCTCCCTCCATAAGTTTTCAATGGGATTAAGGTCTGGTGACTGGCTAGGCCACTCCATGACCCTAATGTGCTTCTTCCTGAGCCACTCCTTTGTTGCCTTGGCTGTATGTTTTGGGTCATTGTCGTGCTGGAAGACCCAGCCACGACCCATTTTTAAGGCCCTGGCGGAGAGAAGGAGGTTGTCACTCAGAATTGTACGGTACATGGCCCCATCCATTCTCCCATTGATGCGGTGAAGTAGTCCTGTGCCCTTAGCAGAGAAACACCCCCAAAACATAACATTTCCACCTCCATGCTTGACAGTGGGGACGGTGTTCTTTGGGTCATAGGCAGCATTTCTCTTCCTCCAAACACGGCGAGTTGAGTTCATGCCAAAGAGCTCAATTTTTGTCTCATCTGACCACAGCACCTTCTCCCAATCACTCTCGGCATCATCCAGGTGTTCACTGGCAAACTTCAGACGGGCCGTCACATGTGCCTTCCGGAGCAGGGGGACCTTGCGGGCACTGCAGGATTGCAATCCGTTATGTCGTAATGTGTTACCAATGGTTTTCGTGGTGACAGTGGTCCCAGCTGCCTTGAGATCATTGACAAGTTCCCCCCTTGTAGTTGTAGGCTGATTTCTAACCTTCCTCATGATCAAGGATACCCCACGAGGTGAGATTTTGCGTGGAGCCCCAGATCTTTGTCGATTGACAGTCATTTTGTACTTCTTCCATTTTCTTACTATGGCACCAACAGTTGTCTCCTTCTCGCCCAGCGTCTTACTGATGGTTTTGTAGCCCATTCCAGCCTTGTGCAGGTGTATGATCTTGTCCCTGACATCCTTAGACAGCTCCTTGCTCTTGGCCATTTTGTAGAGGTTAGAGTCTGACTGATTCACTGAGTCTGTGGACAGGTGTCTTTCATACAGGTGACCATTGCCGACAGCTGTCTGTCATGCAGGTAACGAGTTGATTTGGAGCATCTACCTGGTCTGTAGGGGCCAGATCTCTTACTGGTTGGTGGGGGATCAAATACTTATTTCCCTCTGCAGAATGCAAATAAATTCATATACTTTCCACAATGTGATTTTCCGGATTTAATTTGTGATGTGCTATCTCTCACTGTTACCAATAACCTACCCTTCAATTATGGGCTGCTCATGTCTTTGTCAGTGGGCAAACTTACAAAATCAGCAAGGGATCAAATACTTATTTCCACCACTGTATATACAATTTATATATATTTATGCTTTATCGCTGTTTTACTTTTATTGTCTGTTACTTTTACTGCACATTGTTTATTTTTTTTTTTTAATTTATTTCATTGTATAATATCTTTACAAAAGTTGAGCTTTATCTTTACGTTATTTTGGTAGTATTATTACACATTTTTTTAGTAATAAACTCTTACCTGCATTGTTACTGAGGTTTGCTTAGCCTTCCCTTGCTCCCAGGTTTTTTTTTTTTGTGTATTACTGTTTGTCCTTTGGGAATTTTTTGTTACTTTCTGGGTTAAGTGACTTGCCCAGAATCACAAGGAGCTGCAGTGGGAATTGAACTCAGTTCCCCAGAGTCAGCGTCCGCTGCACTAACCACTAGGCTACTCCTCCACTCATTCCACCAATAAGAGCCAACCTCATCAGTGATGTCACAATGGCTTGATTGCCCAATACAGTTCCCCAGGATCAAAGTCCACTGCACTAACCACTAGGCTACTCCTCCACTCATTCCACCAATAAGAGCCAACCTCATCAGTGATGTCACAATGGCTTGATTGCCTGATACTTGGCTCACTTCTGATATTGTGATGTCATAAGGGAAAGGGGGGGGGGCAAAGGGAAATGGGACTTGATATACTGCCTTTCTGAGGTTTTTTGCAACTATATTCAAAGTGGTTTACATATATTCAGGTACTTATTTTGTACCAGGGACAATGGAGGGTTAAGTGACTTGCCCAGAGTCACAAGGAGCTGCAGTGGGAATGGAACTCAGTTCCCCAGGATCAAAGTCCACTGCACTAACCACTAGGCTACTCCTCCACTCATTCCACCAATAAGAGCCAACCTCATCAGTGATGTCACAATGGCTTGATTGCCTGATACTTGGCTCACTTCTGATATTGTGATGTCATAAGGGAAGGGGGGGGGGGGCAAAGGGAAATGGGACTTGATATACTGCCTTTCTGAGGTTTTTTGCAACTATATTCAAAGTGGTTTACATATATTCAGGTACTTATTTTGTACCAGGGACAATGGAGGGTTAAGTGACTTGCCCAGAGTCACAAGGAGCTGCAGTGGGAAATGAACTCAGTTCCCCAGGATCAAGGTCCACTGCACTAACCACTAGGCTACTCCTCCACTCATTCCACCAATAAGAGCCAACCTCATCAGTGATGTCACAATGGCTTGATTGCCTGATACTTGGCTCACTTCTGATATTGTGATGTCATAAGGGAAGGGGGGGGGGCAAAGGGAAATGGGACTTGATATACTGCCTTTCTGAGGTTTTTTGCAACTATATTCAAAGTGGTTTACATATATTCAGGTACTTATTTTGTACCAGGGACAATGGAGGGTTAAGTGACTTGCCCAGAGTCACAAGGAGCTGCAGTGGGAAATGAACTCAGTTCCCCAGGATCAAGGTCCACTGCACTAACCACTAGGCTACTCCTCCACTCATTCCACCAATAAGAGCCAACCTCATCAGTGATGTCACAATGGCTTGATTGCCTGATACTTGGCTCACTTCTGATATTGTGATGTCATAAGGGAAGGGGGGGGGGGCAAAGGGAAATGGGACTTGATATACTGCCTTTCTGAGGTTTTTTGCAACTATATTCAAAGTGGTTTACATATATTCAGGTACTTATTTTGTACCAGGGACAATGGAGGGTTAAGTGACTTGCCCAGAGTCACAAGGAGCTGCAGTGGGAAATGAACTCAGTTCCCCAGGATCAAGGTCCACTGCACTAACCACTAGGCTACTCCTCCACTCATTCCACCAATAAGAGCCAACCTCATCAGTGATGTCACAATGGCTTGATTGCCTGATACTTGGCTCACTTCTGATATTGTGATGTCATAAGGGAAAGGGGGGGGGCAAAGGGAAATGGGACTTGATATACTGCCTTTCTGAGGTTTTTTGCAACTATATTCAAAGTGGTTTACATATATTCAGGTACTTATTTTGTACCAGGGGCAATGGAGGGTTAAGTGACTTGCCCAGAGTCACAAGGAGCTGCAGTGGGAATGGAACTCAGTTCCCCAGGATCAAAGTCCACTGCACTAACCACTAGGCTACTCCTCCACTCAAAACACACAAATACACACATTCTCTTCCTTCTTTATAACCTACAAAACACCACACAGTTCCTGTGGGTAACAACAGACAAAAACTGAACAAACATCAGAAATTACAATATTTAAACCAGATTATACAATACTTTTCAAAAAAAATAAAAATAAAACTCAGTTGCCACAAATTAATAAAATTTCTTTAAAAGAAATACTCATGGGCTTTTTTTAATTGCTAACAGGAAAGAAGGAATAGAATAGCAAGACAGTGCAGCCCGATATGGAAAAGTGGATTGAAAAAATTCTCTTTGCCTTCACATGGCAAAATGAGAGAAACATTAATGAAAATAGATTTCTAGTAGATTTAGAAATAAAATCATTTTAAAAATCAAGATAATCACCCAAATAAGCAGGGGTAGATCCATACCGTGCTTGATAGGTAAAAGCTGACACCTTAAATTGAAATCTTGCTTCTAATGGAAGCCAATACAGACGGAATAACAAAGGAGTAATGTGATCCTATTTATCCGCAGCAAAATAGTTCTTGCTTCTGCAAGATGGTGTGTGAGCTATAGTATCACCACAATTCACCCTTTCTTTTCTGAGCACACTACCAGAACCCTCATCCACACTCTTATCACCTCTCGCTTAGACTATTGCAACTTGCTTCTCACAGGTCTCCCACTTAGCCATCTCTCTCCTCTTCAATCTGTTCAGAATTCTGCTGCGCTTAAAAAAATAGCTTCCAGGTGCATAGCACCCTTACCTTTGGTGCTGAGCCCCCCCAAAATCCCCCCCAAACCCACTTGCCACAACTCTACACCATTACCATAGCCCTAAGGGGTGAAGGGGGGCACCTACATGTGGGTACAGTGGGTTTTTGCAGGGCTCAACACTAACCACCATAAGTGTAACAGGTAGGGGGGGATAGGCCTGGGTCCACCTGCCTGAAGTGCACTGCACCCACTAAAAACTGCTCCAGGAACCTGCATACTGCTGTCAGGGAGCTGGGTATGACATTTCAGGCTGGCATACAGGCTGACAAAAAATGTTTTATTTTTTTTATTTTTTTGGGTGGGAGGGGGTTGGTGACCACTGGGGGAGTAAGGGGAGGTGATCCCCGCTTCCCTCCGGTGGTCATCTGATCAGTTGGGGCACTCTTTTCAGACTTGGTCCTAAAAATAAATGGACCAAGTTCAGCCGGTGAAATGCTCGTTCGAGCCGGGCATTTTTTTTTTCATTATAAGGTGAAGCCAGCCATCTCATAACCACGCCCTGCCCTGCCCCCTTCCCACCTTCGCTACCCTACCAACACGCCCCGTTGAAAGTTGGCCGACGTCACGACGAAAAAGCAGCTGGGGCTGGCCACAATCGGCTTTCGATAATACCGATTTGGCCGGCGATCTCCCGATTTGTGTCGGAAGATCGCCGGCGATCCCTTTCGAAAATGAGCTGGTTAGTGTGAGCCTAGATAACCATCTCTTATTGAAGCTTTTATTCATTGCTATTGATTCTGCAACTGAGGACAGGTTGCCAGGATCCTTCTGTAAGAAATATCTCCGAGGACTCTCATTCACAAATATATAAATATGAAAAATTACATATTATATATATACTAGCTGTTGAGCCCGTAAAAACGGGCTAGTAAAGGAAGGGGGGTTTGAAAGCCCCCCCCCCCGGATAGGTCGCTGCTGCCCCTCCCCCTGGGGCCGCCGCCGTCCCTCCCCCCCCTGGAGTCACCACCACCGCCCCCCCCCCCCGGAGTCCCCTCCGCCACCCCTCCACCCGGGCCGGGTACCTGGCTTCACTATTCAAACCGCCGGAACGCAGCACACAGCTCATCTGAGCTGCCATCAGCCTTCCTTCTTCTCTGCGTGTGTTCCGCCCTCGTGTGACGTAACGTTGGCGAGGGCGGGACACAGGCAGGTAAGGAAGGCCAACGGCAGCTCAGATAAGCTGTGTGCTGTGTTCCGGCGGTTTGAATAGTGAAGCCAGGTACCCAGGCTGGGTGGAGAGTGGGTGGCAGCGGCGACTCCGGGTGGGTGGGGGGAGCGGTAGCGGCAACCCTGGGGGGGAGCGGTGGCGACGGCGGTTCCCTCACTCGCAGGTGCGCAGGTTCCCTATCTGTCACGCCCCCGTCATCACGTATTGGCGGGGGCGGGACACAGAGGGTCTCTACTGCGCATTTGCAAGTGAGTACGCCTCTTGCCATTTATATGTTTGACTAGCCGTTGAGCCCGTTAAAACGGGCTGGTGGGTCGCCGCTGTCCCCTCCCCCCCGAGTTCGCCGCTGCCGGTGCCCCCCCCCCGGTGGTGGCGACCTTGGGGGGGAGCGCAGTTTCCCTCTCTGTCCCTCCCCCGTCATCACGTATTGACGCAGGGGCGGGACAGAGAGGGAAGTCTCTACTGCGCATTTGCGAGTGAGTACGGTTAATCGCCGTTTATATGTTTGATTTTGCGTTTTCTGCCATCCAGTTTATAGGAATCTTTTTATATCCTATAGAGTGACCAGCACAGAAACCAAACTGTTTTGGATGGCGAGTGTTCGTTTTTCCAAGATTTAGGAGATTTGCAAATGAACCACTTTTCCTAGAACTTTAGTGGCAAAAGGCAGAATAGTGACAGGATGGCAGTGAGCGGGATTTGGGGTTTCAAAAGAAGACTGTTTTAATAATAAATGGATAGGAGCATGTTTCCAGAATGAATTCAGAGTCGTCATTAACTAATGAAAAATAATCAACTGTGAAGAATAAATTGGAATTGCTAATAAGTAGCGTGGTGTATTTGTTAGAATTCATTCAGTTCATTAGCGTGCTGTAAAAATTTAGTGCAGCTAAATCAATTCAACGTGAATTAACATAGCAGTCAATGCATGTACAATTGATTTCCAAATTGTGTTGATTTTTTATTTTTATTTTGCAATTTTTAAATCTATAAAGAAAGAAGAAATACAGAAGAAAGACATAAAATCACCACAATCAGCAAAATACAACAAGGTAACAAAAAGATAATCATATTTATTTATTTATTTGTTACATTTGTATCCCACATTTTCTCACCTATTTGTAGGCTCAATGTGGCTTACATAGTACTGGAGAGGCCTTTGCAGGCTCCGGTTTGAACAAATACAGGGTGATGTTGTGGTAAGATCAAGTTCATGTGGCACAGCCACATTAGGAAATCGGAGAACGGAAGAGTTGAGTTATGTCCATTACGTGCTTTAGTTTGGTTGTGTTGCAGAGATTAGGCATTTAAAGTTGGATCGGTAGGGTATGCCTTTTTAAATAGGTTGGTTTTTAGTGATTTCTGGAAGTTTAGGTGGTCGTACGTCGTTTTCAAGGCTTTTGGTAATGCGTTCCACAGTTGTGTGCTTCTGTAGGAAAAACTAGATGCGTAAGTTGTTTTGTATTTAAGTCCTTTGCAGCTTGGGTAGTGCAGAGTTAGATAAGATCGTGTTGATTCAGATGTATTTGTAAATGGTAAGTCGATCAAGTCTGTCATGTAACTCGGGGCTTCTCCATAGATGATTTCATAAACCAGGGAGCAGAAACCCTAGTGATAAAAACTACAGTCCATGAAAAAGAGGGGAGGCCAAACAGAAACACACCCAGAAATGCAATGAAAATTTAAAGTTATGCAGGCATAAACTCATATGCTGCTCCTTAATTTGTAATATGTAGTATGGAATTTGTAGTATGGAGTGTTGCCAAGATTTGGGTTTCTGCTAGATACAATGTTGCTACTCTTAGAGACTCTGAATGGAATCCTGTTACTCTTTAGGATTACAGAATCTTGCTATTCTTTGAGATTCTACGTGGAATGTTGCTGTTATTTGAGATTCTACATGGAATGTTGCCATGATTTGGTTTTCTGGCAGGTACATGTGACCTGGCTTGGCCACTGTGGAAAACAGAATACTGGACTAGATGGGCCATTGTTCAGACCCAATATGGCTACTCTTATGTTCTTATGTTATGTAATTCTCTACAGATTCTAAATCAAGTAATCCTGAGCTTCTCTTTATCTTGTAGAAAAGACTGTGAGCTACTTTTACAAAACCATGGTAGTGATTCCTGTGCAGCAAATGCGACAAAGCCCATAGGAATTGAATGGGCTTCAACTCATGTGCTGCACCGGGAATCTCTACCCTAGCTTTGTAAAAGGAGTCCAATAACTGGTCAGCATCCATAGACAGGAATTTCCCACATAATTTATAACTCACTTACATGGAAATTTTAGGAAAAACTGATTGTTTCTGAAATACAGTTTCAACGTGTAACATAGTAAATGACGACAGATAAAGACCTGTGTGGTCCATCCAATCTGCCCAACAAGATAAACTCATTTTACATGGTATGTGATACTTTATATGCATACTCGAGTTTGATTTGTCCTTGCCTTTCTCAGGGCACAGACTGAAGAACTCTGTCCAGCACTCTTCTTGTACTAAAGGTTCTGAAGCTAACATCGAAGCCCCTTCAAATTTACACTCAAGCCCATCCATATGTATTCAGTCACGATCAGGGCGTAGACCATAGAAGTCTGCCCAGCACCAGTTTTGCTTCCCAATTAGCGGCATCGCCACCCAATCTCCGCTAAGGTTCCGTGGATCCATTCCTTCTAAACAGGATTCCTTTGTGCTTATCCCACGCATGTTTGAATTCTATTACCGTGTTCATCACCACCTCCTGCAGGAGGGCATTCCACATATCCACCACCCTCTCTGTGAAAAAATTACTTCCCGACATTAGTCCTGAGTATGCCCCCCTTCAACCTCAATTCGTGTCCTCTAGTTCTACCGCCTTCCCGTTTCTGGAAAAGGTTCATTTGTGGATTAATACCTTTCAAATATTTGAACGTCTGTATCATGTCACCCCTTTCCTCCAAGGTATACATGTTCAGGATGGCAAGTCTCTCCTCGTACGGTTTGCAACACAAATCCCATACCATTTTTGCAGCTTTTCTTTGCACCGCTTCCAGTCTTTTTACATCTTTAGCAAGATACAGCCTCCAAAACTGAACAAATGGGGCTTCACCAATGACTCGTAAAGGGTCATCAACACCTCCTTTCTTCTGATGGTTATTCCCCTCTCTATGCAGCCTAGCATCCTTCTAGCCACGGCCGTCACCTTGTCACATTGTTTCTTCACCTCCGAAAAAGGTTAAGAGCTGTTATGAGCACTTAATTCTAGGCGTGCTATATAGAATCCAGAGGTTAGCGGGTAGCACGGTCACCAGCTATGTCACATGACATTGCCAGTTAGCACTAATAATCATTGGCTGACCAGCAAAGTTTAGCATCCAGACAGACCCACATAAATAGCAGGTGTATTTTTGGCAACTATGATTTAGCCAATCAGCTGATGAATATCGGCTTAATCGACTATGGGGTCCTTTTACTAAGACGTGCCAAAAAATGGCCTATGCTAGTGTAGGTGCGTGTTTTTGGACGCGTGCAGGTCCATTTTCCAGCGTGTCTGTATAAAAGGCCTTTTTATGGGGGTCGAAAATGGACGTGCAGCAAAAACAAAAAATTGGAACGCGCATCCATTTTGGGCCTGAGACCTTACCACCACTTAGCGGTAAGATCTCACACATTAACCAGGTGGTAATCGTCAGCACGTTTACACTACCCATTACCACCTGGTTAGCACCACATGGTGGAAAATAAAAAATATTTTCCGATGCGCATATCAGACGCACATAAAAAATTGAATTAGCATCCGGGGGACATGGTAGCTGAGCAGTAGTTCCAAATTGACACACATTGGGAGGGCCGCTATGTTTTTAACGTCCGAAAAAACCCCGTAAATTCAATGCTGGTTGCTGGATATAGTGACATTATTAATGACATCACATACACATTCCATGCAAGTCTAGGAATATCCTTAAACTCTGGGAGTTTACTGGAGTCTTCTCCAGCCCTAAACTACTAATTATCTTTAAAAACATGGACCGATTAGACTGACAGAGACCCGGAGAGGTTCACCATCTACTGTGGGGGGTTAGCAGGGCTCCCTCCCATAGTCTGAATATCAGCCCCAGAGAGTCTACAAATTAAGGGAGTCTTTTAATAAGGAATGCTAGCATTTTTAGGTCATGCTAAAAATCAGCTGGCACTAAACACTGAGACGCACTGGGCATCTCAGCATTAAGTATTGCCATACTGGGAAAGACCAAAGGTCCATCGAGCCCAGCATCCTGTCTCCAACAGTGGCCAATCCAGGCCACAAATACCTGGCAAGATCCCAAAAATGTACAAAACATTTTATACTGCTTATCCCAGAAATAGTGGATTTTCCCGAAGTCCATTTAATAGCGGTCTATGAACTTTTCCTTTAGGAAGCCGTCCAAACCTTTTTTAAACTCCGCTAAGCTAACCGCCTTTACCACATTCTCTGGCAATGAATTGCAGAGTTTAATTACACGTTGAGTGAAGAAAATCTTTCTCCAATTTGTTTTAAATTTACAACATGGTAGCTTCATCGCATGCCCCCTAGTCCTAGTATTTTTGGAAAGTGTAAACAGACGCTTCACATCTACCCGTTCAACTCCACTCATTATTTTATAGACCTCTATCATATCTCCCCTCAGCCACCTTTTCTCCAAGCTGAAGAGCCCTAGCCGCTTTAGCCTTTCCTCATAGGGAAGTCGTCCCATCCCCTTTATCAATTTCGTCGCCCTTCTCTGCACCTTTTCTAATTCCACTATATCTTTTTTGAGATGCGGCGACCAGAATTGAACACAATATTCGAGGTGCGGTCGCACCATGGAGCGAAACAAAGGCATTATAACATCCTCATTTTTGTTTTCCATTCCTTTCCTAATAATACCTAACATTCTATTTGCTTTCTTAGCCGCAGCAGCACACTGAGCAGAAGGTTTCAACGCATCATCAACGACAACACCTAGATCCCTTTCTTGGTCAGTGACTCCTCACGTGGAACCTTGCATGACGTAGCTATAATTCGGGTTCCTCTTTCCCACATGCATCACTTTGCACTTGCTCAAATTAAACGTCATCTGTCATTTAGACGCCCAGTCTCCCAGTCTCGTAAGGTCCTCTTGTAATTTTTCACAATCCTCCCGCGATTTAACGACTTTGAATAACTTTGTCTCATCAGCAAATTTAATTACCTCACTAGTTACTCCCATCTCTAGGTCATTTCTAAATATGTTAAAAAGCAGCGGTCCCAGTAAAGACCTCTGGTTAACCCTACTATCTACCCTTCTCCATTGAGAATAATAACCATTTAACCCTACTCTCTGATTTCTATCTTTTAACCAGTTTTTAATCCACAATAGAACGCTAGTTTAGTGCCAGCTGATTTTTATTATGAGGTAAAAATACTAGCATACCTTAGTAAAAGATCCCCAAAATGAAAGAAAAGAAATTAGTTTTATGTAAGAGTTTAAAGACTTTCCGTGGGAAAAAAAAATTTTGACAGGAAGAGTTGTTTTACAATCAGTGAATGGCTTGTTTTAATAGTAAAGAAGTGTTATCTAAAAAAAATATAGATATATTTCTTAAGAACTGTAGTCAAATTTAGTGAAGGAGTTTTTATGATGTATAAATTGATTCACTTTGATCTCAATTATTTTAAATTAACCTAATTATTAAAGAGAAAAATCTAAGAAAATCCAAAAATGTAACAAAGCTATTGATAAGAAAATCAAATTGAAGACTTTTATAAGTTGTAAGAGACAAGAAAAACGCATAACTGTCAGCTTCCAGTAAACGTAGCTCTGTAAAACTTAAGTACTCACAATTATTAATTGTGAGAGAATTTAACATTTAATTTTTTTTTGTTTAAAGAAAAATATTTGTCTTCAGAATACTGAGTGAGTGTGTGATCGAGTCTGAGTCTGAGCAGGGCAGCCGCTGAACAGCATCGTGAACAATAAAAGATTCTCTTTTTGCAAGAAATTGAGAAAAGACTCATCGTACAGAAAATTTGGGGGGCCCTTTTACTAAGCCGCCTAGGCGCCTACGAGCGCCCCACACGCGTCAATTTGGAGTTACCACCCGGCTACCGCGAGGTCCGGGCGGTAATTTCATTTTTTGCGCACGTCCGCTACGTGTGCTGGAAAATAATTTTTATTTTCCTGCGTGCTGTGGAAACCGGGCGGTAATCGTCATTTTATGCGCGTAGATGATTACTGCACGGTTACTGCGTGAGGCCTTACCGCTAAGTCAACGGACATGCGACAATTTTTATTGTGCTGAAAACACGCGCCTACACTAGCGCAGCCCATTTTTTCGATGCATCTTGGTAAAAGGACCTCTTTATTTCTGTTGAGTTTTATTTAGGCAAATGTAGAGCTGAAGGACTCCTGTTAGGTAGGAACATAATACAACACACACACAGGGAGATAGATTCTTTCCACTTATTTTCAAGGCAGGCCCAAGGCAAGATGCTGAGATGCTGCCACTCCCCCCCCCCCCCCCCCCCCCCGGGCATTTTCCCTCATCATGGTGATGTTCCAATCCAGGCAGCGGCAGCAATTCCCATACGCTGCCCTACCACCCCAGGCACCCGCTCGGTTTCACTACAAGGAGCGTGCCGGACGTGAGGGGAAGACAGAGCAGGTCAGCCAAAGCAGCAGTGCCGGAGACCAGTGCTGGATAACGCTTCAGCTGGCAGGGGATGGGGACCCCCACCACCAAATCCAGGGGCCCAGAGGAAATTTGGAGGGATCCAGGTCCCCGTGGCCCCGTGTAGCTATGTCACTGCTAGCCACATAGAGATCCCAGAAGAACAAGGGGACACCCTAGAGGACACTGCTGTGGACTTTATGTAGAAGTTCCCAGGTATACATTTCAACTATTGACCCCTTATCTTGTCTGCTGAGCCCTCCAAAACCCACCGCCCCCAAGTGTACACCACTACAGTAGCCCTTATGGGTGAAGGGGTCACCTATATATGGTTTTTGGTGACTTGGAGGGCTTACAGTTTCTCTCACAAGTGTAACAGGCAGAGTGAGAAATGAGCCTGGGTCCCTCTTCTCTTAGTGCACTACCACCAAGCACTACACTACTCCAGGGACCTGCTTGCTACTGTAATAAAACTGGCTATAACATCTGAAGCTGTCATAGAGACTGGTAAGTACTATTTTTATTCACTTCTTTGAAGGGTAGGAGGGGGTCAGTGACCACTGGAGGAATAAAGAGGCAAAGAGCCTCCTGCACCTTTGTGAAAGGGCCCCTTAGGAAATATCCCCTACATTGGGTTAAGCCAAAGACATCTTTAAATATTCCCTAACTAGTATCTCTGAAGATAAGTAATGAGCTACAGGAAAATATGGAATCTAAAGTTCCTACACGTAAATACGTTTTCATTGCCTCCAATTTCCAATGCAAAAAGAGGTTATCTTTAATCGCCAATCATCATTTTGCATAGAAAATAACTGCCCAAATCTAGAGTCAATTTCTTTAAACTTAGATGGGTAGATGTGAAGCGTCTGTTCATGCTTTTCAAAAATACTAGGACTAGGGGGCATGCGATGAAGCTACAATGTAGTAAATTTAAAACGAATTGGAGAAAATGTTTCTTCACTCAACATGTAATTAAACGCTGGAATTCATTGCCAGAGAATGTGGTAAAGGCGGTTAGCTTAGCGGAGTTTAAAAAAAGTTTGGACGGCTTCCTAAAGGAAAAGTTCATAGACCGTTATTAAATGAACTTGGGGAAAATCCACTATTTCTGGGATAAGCAGCATAAAATGCATTGAGCTTTTTTGGGATCTTGCCAGGTATTTGTGACCTGGATTGGCCACTGTTGGAAACAGGATGCTGGGCTCAATGGACCTTTGGTCTTTCCCAGTATGGCAATACTTATGTACTTAAGGGTAGCATCTGAGGTAAATTGACAAAGCTGAGCCACCACATTCTTTAGTAGTGTCTCAGTTCAAGTAACAACTGTTCAAATATCCTTAAGAGTAACCTCAGAATCAGAAACAGAAGACTTGGCAACCAACTCAGATGGAAAACATACTTCTTTAGGTTCAGGCCTATAGGCTCTAAAGAAGGATTCAACCTCTTCTGTGTTAACTCCTTTTCAGCCACAGCATAAATCGGGGAACTTGACTGGGGAGGCGGAGTTCTGGCTAGAGGGCTTATAAAGTTCCCTCTACTGATGGAATAAGTGGAGATTCCCCAATCTTAGTGCCCAGAGCTAAATATTTATCTATGAGGCCTACAACTGTAGTAGATACAGAAGACCCTCTACCCTCAGTCTTAATCTTTTTCCCCATTAAAAAATAGAAATAGGTCTCACCAACACTGAAAAATCAAAGCAACTTCTTGTTTATTCACAATTGTGTCACTTTATGTTTCTCAGTGCTTCTCGGGGCTCCAAGGGAGCTTCCAAGAGGCTTGGTTTGCCCCTTTGGCCATGCCCTGTGGCTGCGTACCACGTGCCATAGTGGAAGCACAATTTTAAAAAGGAGAAAGATGGCATCCTCTGATGACATCAGATACTCAACTCCAGACTCGTCCACTCCCGGGGGGGGGGGGGGGGGGGGAGGAACTGCTGGCACAATATATACGTCTTCTTGCAATCAACCCACACAATTCTCTTCTCCAGCCTTCCACGGTGGTGGCACGATTTTAAAGAGGAGAGAGGCGGCGTCCTCTGATTACATCAGATGCTCAGCTCTGTACAAGCCCACTCCCGGGGGCGGGGGATTCTGCCAGCATTCTCAGTCTCCTCGCCGGTAAGCTCACAGGGTTCTCTTCTCCCCTAATTCTTATTCGTAAAGATAAATCTGTTTGACAGAAAAAAGAATTTTGGAAATACTTCTCTGATTCACATTGTTGTCACACAGAGAAAGTTAAAATTGAAATTTTGAAGGTTTATATCTATATTAAAGAAAAGTTGGGCATTACTTATTGTCAAGAAAACTGGATCTAGTTTTAGGTTGTAGTGATTTTTAATATAATATCTTAATATATACTCTATACAAATTTGGAATTTTTTTAAAATTGATTTTTAACATGCTAATTTTATTTAAAATACTGTTTATTAAATGCATTTGCATATTTTACACTAGAGAACCAAGTGAAATCTACAAGAAAGAAAATGTTCCACTCAATGTGGAAACTCAAACGCGTCGGATTAGCTGATGTCTCCGAGATGACTAATTTAAAAGAAAAAAAGAATAGCGCAACTTCAACTAAGCTAAGTGTAATTTTGATTACAAGATAAAATTATTGGGTGAAAGTAAAAGGAAGAAAGCTAAAGGATTAAAACGATAGACTGAAACCTCACTCTCGATGCTCACGTGAAAAACATGACGAAAAAGATGTTCTACTCCATGTGGAAACTCAAAAGAGTTAAACCTTTCTTCCCGAGATACATATTCCGCACCCTGGTACAGTCAATGGTGATAAGTCATCTCGATTACTGTAATGCACTGTACGCAGGCTGTAAAGAGCAGAACATCAAGAAGCTCCAGACTGTCCAAAATACTGCGGCCAGACTCATATTTGGAAAAACCAAATATGAACGTGCAAAACCCTTAAGAGAGAAACTTCACTGGCTCCCACTTAAGGAACGTATTGCATTCAAGATCTGCACAATGGTACACAAAATCATTCACGTAGACGCCCCAATCTACATGTTAAACCTTGTGGACCTACCTCCCAGAAACACCTCAAAATCATCCCGTAAATTTCTTGACCTGCACTTCCCCAACTGCAAAGGACTAAAATACAAGACGATGCATGATACCACCTTCTCCTACGTGAGCACGAAGTTATGGAACGCACTAACTAGAGACCCGAAGACAATCAACTAAACAACTATCTTTCGCAAATCCCTCAAGACGTATTTCTTCAACAAAGCTTACAATTAAAACCCAGAACTGTATTAATCCACCTCTGAAAACCCATCGTCTAAGGAAACCAATCGTTTAATATTCCTGCTAAATTCCTTCCTTCTTCTCTCTACTTCTTCCCCTAATTAATCTCTGCACAACAATAATTGTACCTGACATCCAGGATTAACTGTGTATAACAAAACTATGTAAGGCACTTTGAGCCTGCAAATAGGTGGAATAAGGTGGGATACAAATGCAATAAATAAATAAATAAATAAAAGATTAAAACCAAGGATCAATGACGAATACATGCCCACCATAGTAAAGTGCCTGGCTCATATATATATAGCCTGAATGGTGGGTGGCGACAAGGATATCTGATGGATCCAATACTCAATACCCTTTAAGTGGTGTGTAAGGATATTGATAAGAGGTTGTTGGGAGCTAGGTTATTCATCTTATATAATAAAACTCACCCTCAACGTTCTGAAGACAGTGACGTCACTTCCGTCACTTCCTTCAAGACTGGTTCGAAGGGTTCGTGGTGGTGAAGCCACCGAAATCGCCAAGTCTCGGGGCCCCGCCCTCGCGTCAAACGTGATGACATTGAGGGCGGAGCAATGGCGTCACACACTGAGGGCGGAGCAATGGCGTACGGTGCGTTCAGGAGGTGCGGAGCAATGGCGTCAGAACGACGAAGGGGTCGGTAGGTAGGTAGGGAGGGAGAAGGGGGGATGTTGGGGAGGAAACCCTTGCTAGCGCCCGTTTCATTTGCTCCAGAAACAGGCCTCTTTTACTAGTAGGAATATATTGGCATCTCTAGCGTTTAGCACACGCCTATTTTTAGCGAGCGCTAAAAACGCCAGCGCGCCTTAGTAAAAGACCCCCTTATTTTCCTTAAACAGGATTCTAAATTAAACTGTAATTCCAAGAAAGGAATAATATGTTAAACACCACACAGACCGCAGTCTTCGTTAGCGTATACAATATCAAAACAAAATAAGATAGTTGACTGACTACAGAATTCCATTTACAATGGTGTAGAACGGAGTTTAATCACAGGAAGTAGTTTCCTTCTTTATTAGTCATCTGGCAATAAATGCCGAATTGGACTGATTAATACGCTGGCCCTTTGCCCATCAAAAACTTGCCTTTCCTCATTTCCAATCTAAATCTAAAAGTCAGTCCTATTAAGAATGTCGGAAATCTGCATGGGTAAGCTACTGTAAGCTATCCGGCCAGTTAATTAATATGAAATGGAAAACAGGATTAGTTAGTAACATAGCTATATCCTCACTATAATAAAATGAACTGCTAATAACTGTAAGACAGGGTGAGAGCTCTCTCGCTGAATCAGGACATTATTCTCAGGGCATAAATGTGTCCATTATTGGAAAAGACAAAACATAGGCCTGGATACTCTGAACTTGTCTCAGAAACCCAATGCCGTTCTTTCTCTACTACTACTACTACTACTACAACTACTTAGCATTTCTATAGCGCTACAAGGCGTACGCAGCGCTGCACAAACATAGAAGAAAGACAGTCCCTGCTCAAAGAGCTTACAATCTAATAGACAAAAAATAAAGTAAGCAAATCAAATCAATTAATGTGTACAGAAAGGAGGAGAGGAGGGTAGGTGGAGGCAAGTGGTTACAAGTGGTTACGAGTCAAAGCAATGTTAAAGAGGTGGGCTTTCAGTCTAGATTTAAAGGTGGCCAAGGATGGGGCAAGACGTAGGGGCTCAGGAAGTTTATTCCAGGCGTAGGGTGCAGCGAGACAGAAGGCGCGAAGTCTGGAGTTGGCAGTAGTGGAGAAGGGAACAGATAAGAAGGATTTATCCATGGAGCGGAGTGCACGGGAAGGGGTGTAGGGAAGGACGAGTGTGGAGAGATACTGGGGAGCAGCAGAGTGAGTACATTTATAGGTTAGTAGAAGAAGTTTGAACAGGATGCGAAAACAGATAGGGAGCCAGTGAAGGGTCTTGAGGAGAGGGGTAGTATGAGTAAAGCGACTCTGGCGGAAGATGAGACGGGCAGCAGAGTTTTGAACCGACTGGAGAGGGGAGAGGTGACTAAGTGGGAGGCCAGCAAGAAGCAGATTGCAGTAGTCTAAACGAGAGGTGACAAGGGTGTGGATGAGGGTTTTGTTAGAGTGCTCGGAAAGAAAGGGGCGGATTTTACGGATGTTGTAAAGAAAGAAACGACAGGTCTTGGCGATCTGCTGGATATGAGCAGAGAAGGAGAGAGAAGAGTCAAAGATGACCCCAAGGTTTCGAGCTGAGGAGACAGGGAGAATGAGAGAGCCATCAACAGAAATAGAAAATGGGGGAGTGGGGAGGTGGGTTTGGGGGGAAAAATGAGAAGCTCGGTTTTGGTCATGTTCAATTTCAGGTGGCGTTGAGACATCCAGACAGCAATGTCAGACAAGCATGCTGAAACTTTGGTTTGGATGCAAGGTGAGATATCAGGGGTAGAAAGGTAGATTTGGGAGTCATCAGCATAGAGATTGTAGGAAAAGCCATGGGATGAGATTAATGAACCAAGGGAAGAAGTGTAGATAGAAAAGAGGAGGGGACCAAGAACAGAACCCTGAGGTAAGCCAACAGGCAGAGGGATAGAAGTAGAAGAGGATCCACCAGAGTGAACACTGAAGGTGTGGAGGGAGAGGTAGGAAGAGAACCAGGAAAGGACAGAGCCCTGGAATCCAAGTGAGGACAGGGTATCGAGGAGTATGCTGTGATCGACAGTGTCAAAAGCAGCGGAAAGATCAAGAAGAATGAGGATAGAATAGAGACCTCTGGATTTAGCCAGTAATAGGTCAAAATTGCAGCCTTCAAAAAAGGAACAACCAGGGGTGTAGCCAGACCTTGCGGTGAGAAGGGGCCAGTGCCCGAGGTGGGGGGGGGGGGCACATTTTGGCCTCACTGCCTCCCTGCCAGTCCCTGCAACCTTGCTGCTACAAATCCCTTGGCTGGGGGGGTCCCCAACCCTCGCAAACTGAAGCCGTCATCCAATGGTGGACTCCGGCACCGCCGCGTTGCCTGCCTTGCTGTCTTACCCCTCACATCCCGCACGCAAAGGAGCGTGCTGAATGTGAGGGGAAGCTAGAGCAGGGAAGGCAATGCAGCAGCACCGGAGTCCACCGCTGGATGAAGGCTTCAGCTGATGGGAGTTGGGGACCCCTGCCAGCAAAACCAGGGGCCAAGAAGAATTGGGGGGGGGGGGGGCCAGGCCCCCGTAGTCCCACCTAGCTACGCCACTGGGAACAACCCTACTGCTTTCTGACCTCAGTGGTGACTCGTTTCACGTGGGTAACTTTACACCAAGACTCGCCCGCCTCCTCATAGACCAGACTTCAAGTGACGTCCGGTCCTTCACCATTCTTTTGCTGAATAAGTTCTTCAAAAATTTAAGAATAAGAGGGAAGTTATAAATAGTGACCTATGAGGAGGCAAGCGAGTTATGATGTAAAGTTACCCATGTGAAACGAGTCGCCACTGAGGTCAGAAACTCGTAACATAGTAACATAGTAGATGATGGCAGAAAAAGACCTGCACGGTCCATCCAGTCTGCCCAACAAGATAACTCATATGTGCTACTTTTTGTGTATACCCTACTTTGATTTGTACCTGTGCTCTTCAGACCGTATAAGTCTGCCCAGCACTATCCCCGCCTCCCAACCACCAGCCCTTCCTCCCAACCACCGGCTCTGGCACAGACCGTACAAGTCTGCCCAGCACTATCCCCGCCTCCCAACCACCGGCTCTGGCACAGACCGTACAAGTCTGCCCAGCACTATCCCCGCCTCCCAACCACCAGCCCTTCCTCCCAACCACCGGCTCTGGCACAGACCGTACAAGTCTGCCCAGCACTATCCCCGCCTCCCAACCACCGGCTCTGGCACAGACCGTACAAGTCTGCCCAGCACTATCCCCGCCTCCCAACCACCGGCTCTGGCACAGACTGTATAAGTCTGCCCAGCACTATCCCCGCCTCCCAACCACCAGCCCCGCCTCCCAACCACCGGCTCTGGCACAGACCGTACAAGTCTGCCCAGCACTATCCCCGCCTCCCAACCACCGGCTCTGGCACAGACTGTATAAGTCTGCCCAGCACTATCCCCGTCTTTCAACCACCAGTCCCGCTTCCCACCACCGGCTCTGGCACAGACCGTATAAGTCTGCCCAGCACTATCCCCGCCTCCCAACCACCAGCCCCACCTCCCGATCTTGAGTAAGCTCCTGAGGATCCATTCCTTCGGCACAGGAAACTCGTAATGTTCTTCTTTTTTTGAAGGCTGTAATTTTGACGTTCATGAGAAAGTACAGTGTTGGGTTTTTGTGAAAAGTTTCTTGTATAATCCCTGTTATATAACTACTGACCTTTTTAATTTGATTTATTGGATGTTTCATCAGCATAAAGGAAGGAAAGGGTAAGGGGTTGGGATTTCATATGCTGCCTTTCAGTGGTTCCAGTCAAAGCAGTTTACATATTATATATAGGTACATAACATTTTCTTGAAAATATGAAAATGTTTTATTATATTCTAAATAAAACTTGCTGAGCACTATGAGCCAGATTCTATAAAGTTCTTCGCACACATTTCTGACTAGTGTGCAAATATGGATATTCAGCTGGCGGCGGGCAGTGTGTTTGTTATCCGGCGCTGGAGTTCATCTTGGATATTCAATGCTGGGCCGTATCCGGTGACTGGCATTGAATATCCAGGTTGATTTTGGCTCCAAAAAATTTAACAGGCTATGATGATACTCAGCATTCCCCGGTAAAATTTTTAGCAGTCAAACATAGGCCTGCTATTTAAGTGACCTATTTTATTTATTTTTGTTACATTTGTACCCCGCGCTTTCCCACTCATGGCAGGCTCAATGCGGCAGGCAACGGAGGGTTAAGTGACTTGCCCAGAATCACAAGGAGCTGCCTGTGCCGGGAATTGAACTCAGTTCCTCAGCTCCCCAGGACCAAAGTCCACCACCCTAACCACTAGGCCACTCCTCCACTCGACAAGGTAAAATAAGCGACCCAACAAGAATCGTGTTTCGGTCCAAATGGCCTGCCTCAGGGGTCTAGGGGTCCACATTGTGGACAGCGTTACAGAGATTTACCGTGGATCCTTTATTGTCAGATCCGCACTCGATCTTACATACCATATGAGTTTGGCTGCGATTTTATCGTTCTAGGAAAACGCATTGGTTTTACAGATTCCTAGACCCCTGAGGCAGGCCATTTAGGCTGAAACACGACTCGTGTCGGGTCGCTTATTTTACCTATTTGAATAAACTTCTTTTTGTGAACACCATCTGAGAGAAGTTTTTTTTGCTCCACTCCTCTTTGCTTGTCATTGGATCCTCAGTGGAGAATTTACCTTCTGTTGGTTTTGTCTATTTTGACCACTCAACATATCTGGTTAGGCACTGAGGAACCTTTTTACTAAGGTGCACTAAAAAGTGGCCTGCGCTGGTGTAGATGCGTGTATTGGACGCAGGCAGGTCCATTTTTCAGCGCACCTGCAAAAAGAAGCCTTTTTTTTGCGGCCCGAAAATGGACGTGCGGCAAAATAAAATTGGTGTGTCCATTTTTGCTGACACACATTGACCTAGCCTTAAAGTCTCACACATTAACCACGCAGTAATGGTCTATGCGCGTACAATGCCGATTACTGCCCAGTTAGCACCACGCACTGGAAAATTTCCATTGCACTTAGTGGACGCGCTTCAAACATGAAATTACCACCTGGGCCAAGTGTTGGCCAGGTGTTAGTTCAAAATTGACATGTGTAGGACACACATAGATGCCTACACAGCTTTGTGAAAAGGCCCCTGAATATCCACACCTAACCAGCTATGTCATACAATATAACCGGTTAGCAGCTAGCCACTGACCTGATGACTCCCAGATCCCTTTCTAGGTCTGTGACTCCTAACGCGAAACCTTGCATGACATAGCTGTAATTCGGGAAGGCGGTAGAACTAGAGGACATGAAATGAGATTGAAGGGGGGCAGACTCAACAAAAATGTCAGGAAGTATTTCTTCACGGAGAGAGTGGTGGATACTTGGAATGCCCTCCCGCGGGAGGTGGTGGAGATGAAAATGGTAACGGAATTCAAAAAAGCGAGGGATAAACATAAAGGAATCCTGTTCAGAAGGAATGGATCCTCAGAAGCTTAGCCGAGATTGGGTGGCAGAGCAGGTGGTGGGAGGCGGGGCTGGTGGTTAGGAGGCGGGGCTAGTGCTGGGTGACTTCTACAGTCTGTGTCCTGAAAATGGCAGATACAAATCAAGGTAAGGTACACACAAAAAGTAGCACATATGAGTTTATCTTGATGGGCAGACTGGATGGACCGTACAGGTCTTTTTCTGCTGTCATCTACTATGTTACTCACGTTACTATGTTACTAAGTTATCATGATGGCATGAAAGGCGTGTTAATTCACCGGTTAAATGCATGCTGTGTTAGTGAGTGGGAACTGGGCAAATTGTATAGGATGGGTGTAGGCTGCACTCTAAACAGTCTCAATAAGTAGAAAATAACATTTCAATGCAATATCTCCAGGGGACATTCGGGGTATGCCCCCAACAATTACTGTACAGTCTTAGCACTTAGCAAGCATTAATTGTTGCTGTTCAACTTTAGACAAAGGGCCCCATAAACAGCAAGATGAAAACATGAAATGGAAAGAAATAGGAAAACCTACAAATGAATCAAAAGCCCCAACTAACACCATTTTACCTTCAGATTTTTATGGCATTTCATTTATTATAATTTATATTCCGCTCTTATCCACAGCAGAGAACAAACATACATAACAATAACAAATATAATAATATTAAATCAGAAAATAACCAAGTATGGGTACCATATAGACCAATGAAACAGCAAGCTCATATCGGTCTCCACAGATGGACTGCAGCTTTCACGTTATGAATCATTTTTTTAAAAAATTTATTTATAATCATTTAAATTTTTACAAGCGATAAAACAACTTGCCAGAAATACAGAGAAGGTAATATATAGGAATTATTTCAATCAGTCTATTCTCTTCCTTAGACCACTAAATAGGGAGAGTGAATCAAGACAAGGAGATCAATTAAACAGTAAACAGAAAAAAAAATGTGGTATTAACCTGATTATCCCCAGATATTACTCGTCTAATTCATTATTCCACATTGATCATCTGGTTGGCTTCTTCAAGGCCAATACGGTGTATAGTCAAATCACATACTTATTGTCCAATATTAGTTAGAAATAATAGATCTTTCTCTTTTAAAAACCAGAAGTTATTTAACAATACATATACTTAAGTCTCTAATTCAAATCCCACTGATTAAAGTAATCCCAGTTTTCACAGGCTTCACTCCTTTTAAAGTAATCATTTGAGGAAATATTTCTGAGGAAAATGTTATGAATCATTTAGGGATCTTGAGAAAGAAATAGAGAAGTGAAGATGCATATTTTCATCAAAATCATGCACAATAAAACAACAGGATGCAAAAATTCCCTTTTCAAACGCCAGGTTCTTTTTTTCTCAAAAGCTATGAAACTAATGAATTTCTTTAGTAGAAGTATAAAAATATTTTTTTTCTCTCTTTTCGCCATTACCAATGCTGTCATGATCTTAGGTTCATGAAGAAGACTGAAAGAGATTATCCAAAGACAAAGGGTTATGGTCAGTCTTCTAGAAGATATGTAAATCATTACACAAGAAAAAAATAAAATAACCTTTACATAATTGTCAGGAAACTGGATGCAGCAAGTTAAGTTTTCTTCAAAAGAACACAGTTGACATCAGTCATAAAAAGAAGGTCAAAATACATGTACCTGCCTGTATAAAGAGTCAAAGTAAAACATTACTTCATAGCTCTTAGAAACATGTCAAAAAGAATTACCTGCTTATTTTCAACACATCCAGTTCACCCTTGATAATGACTTTCTTACCTCTTGTAACTTTTTTTTTTTTTTGTGATATCCAGCCTTGGGGTGAAGGACGGAAAACATGGAGGTGAGTCTGTTAGTGAAAAACCAAACTGGCCAAAAAAAAAAAAAAAAGCCCCAAAACTAACAGATGCAGAAACTTTGATGCAGTGAACAAGGACCCAGGCAGGAGAAGAACTTACTTTGATAAAAAGTACGCTATATCCAGGGCTTTTTTTTTTTTTTGTACTGTTTTCTTATCAAATGGCCATTTGTGCCTGGGGTCTTTTTACCTGCTGCAGAAATCCATCAAAATAAAACATGGAAAAGAAAATAAGATGATACCTTTTTTATTGGACATAACTTAATACATTTCTTGATTAGCTTTCGAAGGTCGCCCTTCTTCGTCAGATCGGAAATAAGCAAATGTGTTAGTTGATAGTATATATAAGTGAAGCTTCAGAGCATTTCACTGACAGTCTAGCAAGGTGGGGGTTGGGTACATCAAAGCATTTCATTTCTAGTGATTCTAGTGATTTCTCACTAGATACCAAGTGTGGATAGTGACGTCAAGCCGTAGGCAGGTGCCAGGACTTTCAAGTGACAAGCCGTGGACTTACTCAGTAATTTATGGCTCCTCCACTTCTTTGTACCCTTCAAATTCGTACCATTCAAAAATAAATCTATACTGTTCACGGGGCTGGCTCTTAGCCAGGCCCTAATACTGTGGCAACAAATGCCATCTGAGGTCCCTTCTTGGCACACACGACAAAGAAGGGTAACCTTCGAAAGCTAATCAAGAAATGTATTAATTATGTCCAATAAAAAAGGTATCATCTTATTTTCTTTTCCATGTTCTCTTTTGTTTGATTTCTATTGATAACCTTTAAGAGTGGACTAACACGGCTACCACACCTCTCTACCTGCTGCAGTAAATTATTGGGCTGCTTTATTTGATAAGTCTACCTTGGTTCTTTCACGTCATAGGTCCTTGTTATACAATCCGTTATTTCCACCAGGTCTTACTGCGGGTCCTTTTTTGAGCAGGGCTCTGAAGGGTTTACGGACATGGGGACAATTTTTTCAGGATGGAAGATTTGTCTCTTTTCAGGTGTTAGTTGATTCTTACTCAATTTCGCTAATGGATACTTATGCTTACGTTCAGGTGAAGCACTTTCTGACTTCGGGTGCAATCAAGCCGCTTGTGACAAGGGAGGCGTCCTTTTTGGAGGATTTGTGCGAGGATACTACCACTACTAGGGGTCTTATCTCTAGTTTATATGCCTATCAGCGTGGTTTAGGGAGTTGTCCTGTTGAGCACCGCTTACATTGGCATCAGGAGTTGGGGGTATGACTTTGAGTGATGATGTTTGGACACGACTGGGACATGCACTATTAAAGGTTTCTGTTTCGGTACCATTGAAAGAAAATGCTGTGAAAGTTTTATATCGGTGGTACTTGACTCCTGTTCGTTTACATCACATGTTCCCGGCTGTTTCACCTCTGTGCTGGAGGGGGTGTGGCCAGAGCGGCACTATGGGTCATATCTGGTGGAGCTGTTTTAAAGTCTGAGCGTTTTGAAGGCAGTTCAAAGTCGACTCCAGAAATGGCTTTCAAAACCTATAAAGTGGTCCCCAGAGTTTTTCCTATTCCCTGGTGTTCCTCCAGGTCTCACTACATCTCAAAGTGTCTTGGTACGCCATGCAATGTGTGCTGCTAGGATCACTTTAGCAGCTCATTGGAAGTCAATTTATGTCCCTTCTTTGCAGTGGCGTTCCTAGGGGGGCGGACACCCGGGGTGGCGCCCCGCCCCCTGGGTGCAGCACCCCCCCGATGCAGCGCGGACCCCCCCTGGGTGCAGCACCCCCCAATGCAGCGCAGAACCCCCCGGGTGCACGCCGCTGGGGGGGGTGCCGCAGCGCGCGCCTGCTCAGAGTTCCCTGACTTCGCGCGTTCGCTGCAGCTCCCTCTGACCCGGAACAGGAAGTAACCTGTTCCAGGGCAGAGGGAGCTGCAGCGAACGCGCAAAGTCAGTGAACTCAGAGCAGGCGCGTGCTGCGGCACCCCCCAGCAGCGTGCATCCGGGGCGGACCGCCCCCACCGCCCCCCCCTTGGTACGCCACTGCTTCTTTGATTACCTGGTTGAATAAGTTGTGGTATGTTTGTGAAATGGAGAGGTTGTGGGCAATTAGTCATCATTCTTTGACAAAGTGGGAGGATATTTGGGAGCCTTTTATAACTCACTGCTCATGTTGAAAGTGGGGGAGGGTATGTTCATATACTAATTTATTGGGGGGGGTTGGGGGGAGGGAGTGGGTTTGGGTTTCTCATGAGCATATAAAAACAAAAATTGAAAAGTTGTTTCAATTAGCCATTTTTCTATACTAAAGGATGTTGTTCTGTATTGTCTGTTTGTTTGAGATTGACTCTTTCAACATCTGTTGTAATGCTGTTTTCGAATTTTCAATAAATACTTCTTTACAAATTTAAAAAAAAATGGCCCTGGTGCACAGGAAAAAAGGCCCCCCTTCCCGCACATCCCCTCATCTCCCGCCTCTATCCCATAGCCGCTGCTGCCGCTCCCCATGAGCAGCTGCTGCAGGCAAAGCAAGGAGTAGCAGGAATGGGACCACAGTGCTTGGGCATGAGCTGTCAGGTTTGCCAATCCCCTGTCCCTCTGACATCAACTTCCTGTTCCAGGCTATGTGATCGGCAGAGCCAAGATTGCAAGCCGGAGCACTGTGACCCTGTGCCTGTTACTCCTTGCTTTGCCTGCTGCTGCTGGTTGGGAGAAGCAGCAGCAGACATGGAATAGAATGGAAGGAGGGGAGAAATGATGGACAGAAGGGGGTTGAAGGATGCTAGATAGAAAGATGGGGGAGAGAGAGAGAGGAGGCATTGGATGGAAGGGGGAGAGAATGAGGGGAGATGCTGGCTGAAATGAGAGAGAGAAAGAGTGGAGAAACTTGCTGAAAGGAGGGAGACAGAAAGGGGGAGATGCTGGATGGAAGGATGGGGAGAGAGAGAGAGAGAGAGAGAGAGAGAGAGAGGGGAGATGCTGAATGGAAGTTTAGAGGAGACAGGGGAAAATGCTGGATGAAAGTGGAGAAGAGAGAGAGGCAGATGATGGAAGTGGGGAAGAGAGAGAAGGAAAATGCTGAATGGAAGCGTGGAGGATAGAGGGGCAAAATGTAGGTAGACACAATCAAAAGAGAGAAAATGAAGATTGGATAGAAAGAAAGAATTAAATGTGCACAGAGGCAGACAATAAATTGAAGAAAGTTGAAAGTAAAAGGAGGAGAGAAAAATGACAAACGAACAGGAAACCCTGGTAGTAGAATTAAGAGAAGACAAGTAAAATAGAAAACAGAGACTGGGACCAGCACAACTGGAAAAAAAAAGTATATGGCCAGACAACAAAGGTAAAAAAAATAATTGTATTTTTAGTTGAAGATAAGTCGTATGGTATCTGTGTTTAGATTTTTGTTTTATATGAAGTTGTTGATTTGCAATGCAGTGAATAGAATATGTCAGTTTTTGAAATTTATGTTTGCTATTTTTATAGTAGTATAAAAGGAAAATGTTCGTGATTTTCTGGTGTTGTCCTGCATGCCAGAGTTTGGTTGTGGTGAGTTTCAGCTACAGTTTTGTCTACATATTTTAATTGTTTTAGGGTCTCTTGTGTTGGACCTAGGGACTGGTGTGCTATTTTCAAGGATGCCTTTTTATATGCTCCATGGCTAGCAAAATGGGTGTGGCTACTTTATGGGTGTGGCTACTGTAGGGGCAGGGCCATATATATTGACCACACCCTTAAAGTTGACCCTGTATGAGTACCGGTACATTTTTTTCTACAATAAAAGCACTGTCCCTATTTGATGTTTTTTGAGAGGTATGACTTCAATAATAGGGATCATTATCGAATTAGCTTTACATTTTAACTCGCAAGAGGATTGTGAAAAATTACAAGAGGACCTTACGAGACTGGGAGACTGGGCGGCTAAATGGCAGATGACGTTTAATGTGAGCAAGTGCAAGGTGATGCATGTGGGAAAAAAGAATCCGAATTATAGCTACGTCATGCAAGGTTCCATGTTAGGAGTTACGGACCAAGAAAGGGATATGGGTGTCGTCGTCGATAACACACTGAAACCTTCTGCTCAGTGTGCTGCTGCGACTAAGAAAGCGAATAGAATGTTGGGTATTATCAGGAAAGGTATGGAAAACAGGTGTGAGGATGTTATAATGCCGTTGTATCGCTCCATGGTGCGACCGCACCTTGAGTGAGTATTGTGTTCAATTCTGGTCGCCGCATCTCAAGAAAGATATAGTAGAATTGGAAAAGGTGCAGCGAAGGGCGACTAAAATGATAGCGGGGATGGGACGACTTCCCTATGAAGAAAGACTAAGGAGGCTAGGGCTTTTCAGCTTGGAGAAGAGACGGCTGAGGGGAGACATGATAGAGGTATATAAAATAATGAATGGAGTGGAACAGGTGGATGTGAAGCGTCTGTTCACGCTTTCCAAAAATACTAGGACTAGGGGGCATGCGATGAAACTACAGTATAGTAAATTTAAAACAAATCGGTGAAAATATTTCTTCACCCAACGTGTAATTAAACTCTGGAATTCTTTGCCAGAGAAAGTGGTGAAGGCGGTTAGCTTAGCAGAGTTTAAAAAGGGGTTGGACGGTTTCCTAAAGGACAAGTCCATAAACCGCTACTAAACGGACTTGGGAAAAATCCACAATTTCGGGAATAACTTGTATAAAATGTTTGCCCTTGACCTGGATTGGCCGCTGTCGGGGACAGGATGCTGGGCTCGATGGACCTTTGGTCTTTTCCCAGTATGGCATTACTTATGTACTTATGATAGAATGTGCATTCATTGTTTGTTTCTTTTTTAAAAACCTTTGCCATCATTTCTAGCAATAGAGGGTGAAGTGACTTGCCCAGAGTCTTACGAAGCAAGAGTGGGAATCAAACCCAGTTTCCTCAGAATTTCAGCCCACTGCATTAACCATTAAGCCTCTCTTCCACCACACAACTACGGTTATGCTAGCTCTATGGCTATGTAGTAACATAGTAGATGACGGCAGAAAAAGACCTGCACGGTCCACCCAGTCTGCCCAATAAGATAAACTCATATGTGCCATTTCTTGTGTATACCTTACCTTGATTTGTACCTGTCCTCTTCAGGGCACAGACTGTATAAGTCTGCCCAGCACTATCCTCACCTCCCAACCACCAGCCCTGCCTCCAAACCACCGGCTCTGGCACAGACCGTACAAGTCTGTCCAGCACTATCCCCGCCTCCCAACCACCAGCCCCTCCTCCCACCACCGGCTCTGGCACAGACCGTATAAGTCTGCCCAGCACTATCCTCACCTCCCAACCACCAGCGCCACCTCCCACCACCGGCTCTGGCACAGACCGTATAAGTCTGCCCAGCACTATCCTCACCTCCCAACCACCAGCCCTGCCTCCAAACCACCGGCTCTGGCACAGACCGTACAAGTCTGTCCAGCACTATCCCCGCCTCCCAACCACCAGCCCCTCCTCCCACCACCGGCTCTGGCACAGACCGTATAAGTTTGCCCAGCACTATCCTCACCTCCCAACCACCAGCCCTGCCTCCAAACCACCGGCTCTGGCACAGACCGTACAAGTCTGTCCAGCACTATCCCCGCCTCCCAACCACCAGCCCCTCCTCCCACCACCGGCTCTGGCACAGACCGTATAAGTCTGCCCAGCACTATCCCCGCCTCCCAACCACCAGCCCTTCCTCCCACCACCGGCTCTGGCACAGACCGTATAAGTCTGCCCAGCACTATCCTCACCTCCCAACCACCAGCCCTGCCTCCAAACCACCGGCTCTGGCACAGACCATACAAGTCTGTCCAGCACTATTCCCGCCTCCCAACCACCAGCCCCTCCTCCCACCACCGGCTCTGGCACAGACCGTATAAGTCTGCCCAGCACTATCCCCGCCTCCCAACCACCAGCCCCTCCTCCCACCACCGGCTCTGGCACAGACCGTATAAGTCTGCCCAGCACTATCCTCACCTCCCAACCACCAGCCCTGCCTCCAAACCACCGGCTCAGGCACAGACCGTACAAGTCTGTCCAGCACTATCCCCGCCTCCCAACCACCAGCCCCTCCTCCCACCACCGGCTCTGGTACAGACCGTATAAGTCTACCCAGCACTATCCTCACCTCCCAACCACCAGCCCCACCTCCCAACCACCGGCTCTGGCACAGACCGTATAAGTCTGCCCAGCACTATCCCCGCCTCCCAACCACCAGCCCCTCCTCCCGCCACCGGCTCTGGCATAGACCGTATGTCTGCCCAGCACTATCCCCGCCTCCCACCACCAGCTCTTGCACAGACTGTATAAGTGTGAGAGAGAGGGTGTGGGGAGGGAAGACTGACAGGCTTTTACTAACAACACAAGTATAGTTGTATATTCTTAAAATGAATCATATGGATTATCCTGAATCTGAAAAGTGATTTTTAAATTACAGTAACTGCAGTCCTCAAAGTCAGGGGTCTAATGCTGAGCTACCCACAGTGGTACTGTGGTATTGTTTTAAGCACTGACACTCTTTGAACGAGGCCATTCATATGGTTCTTTTTTTTTTTTATTTGGAAAGATAATTCAATCACAGAACTAGCTACAAATTAAGGCAACTTGGTGCGTGATTCTGACTTGAATATTTTAGCAACAGATGGATGTATCATCTGGCATTGAAACGTTAAGTTCAGAGACATTGAATTCCAAAAATGCATCTGTCAGAGGCCAGTGCTATAAATAAAGGGAAAGGGGACTTGATAAATTGCCTTGCTGAGGTTTTTGCAACTACATTCAAAGTGGTTTACATATATTCAGGTACTTATTTTGTACCAGGAGCAATGAAGGGTTAAGTGACTTGCTCAGAGTCACAGGGAGCTGTAATGGGAATCAAACTCAGTTCTCCAGGATCAAAGTCCACTGCACTAACCATTAGGCTACTCCTCCACTAGCAACATTCTATCTCAAAGCCTGCCCTTGCAGGTTAGCAACGCAGCCGCGCAGGCTTCTGTTTCTGTGAGTCTGACGTCCTGCACATGCAGGACGTCAGACTCACAGTAACAGGAGCCTGCACGGCTGCGTTGCTGATCTGCAAGGGCAGGCTTCTACATGGAATGTTGCTAGTGGAATAGCAACATTAACATTCCATCTAGAATCTCCAATAGTAGCAACATTCCATGTAGAATCTCAAATAGGAAAAGGGAAATTGGACTTGATATACAGCCTTTCTGAGGTTTTTGCAACTACATTCAAAGCGGTTTACATATATTCAGGTACTTATTTTTGTACCAGGAGCAATGGAAGGTTAAGTGACTTACCTAGAATCACAAGGAGCTGCAGTGGGAATTGAACTCAGTTCTCCAGGATCAAAGCTCACTGCACTAACCACTAGGCTACTCCTTCACTATGAAGGTTCCATGCAGAATCTCAAATAGTAGCAACATTCCATGTAGAATCTCAAATAGGCTGGGATGGGATTCTGAAATCTTGCTATTCTTTGGGGTTCTACATGGAATGCTGCTACTTTTTAAGATTCTGCATGGAATCTTGTTAATTGGACTTGATATACCACCTTTCTATGGTTTTTGCAACTACATTCAAAGCAGTTTACAGAGTATATATACAGGTACTTATTTGTACCTGGAGTAATGACTTGCCCAGAGTCAGGAGGAGCTGCAGTGGGAATTGAGCTCAGTTCCCCAGGATCAAAGTCCACTGCACTAACCACTAGGCTACTCCTCTGCTAAGCCATTGGGAGAAAGTTATGCGACAGCAAAAAATGACTCGTCTTTAATTATTTGATTTTATTGTTTTATGGAATGTATTAAGGGTAATAGTAATAAACAGACCACATACAAATACGCTCACAGGACACAGCTGTTTGCAGCAAAACTTCTTTGTGTGTTTTCAATGAATCAACACCCATTTCCCACTTCATATGTCCCCTGTTGCAATGTCTGGAAGCTGGATCTCATTTCACTCTTCCAAGTATACCTATTGCTCTCTTTGTGTTTCAGTTACATACAGCTTATCAGCCACCATCTTTTCCATCTCACCTTCTCTAATTACAATCAGAAGACTAGCGAGTCTATGCAACCAGAATATCATGTATTTCTCTGTTTCATAAACTACCCATTTTTTTCTGATAACACAGAGCAATGCACACTGTACATGTTAAGTACATAAGTACGTAAGTACATAAGTATTGCCATACTGGGAAAGACCAAAGGTCCATCAAGCCTAGCATCCTGTTTCCAACAGTGACCAATCCAGGTCACAAATACCTGGCAAGATCCCCCAAAAGTTCATTACATTTTATGCTGCTTATCCCTGAAATAAGCAGTGGATTTTCCCCAAGTGACTTAAAAAATGGTCTATGGACTTTTCCTTTAGGCAGCCGTCCAAACCTTTTTAAACCCTGCTAAGCTAACCACCTTTACCACATTCTCTGGCAACGAATTCCAGAGTTTAATATTAAATTTACTACTTTGTAGATTCATCGTCTGCCCCCTAGTCCTAGTATTTTTGGAAAGAGTAAACAAGCGATTCACGTCTACCCATTCCACTCCACTCATTATTTTATACACCTCTATCATATCTCCTCTCAGCCGTCTCTTCTCCAAGCTGAAGAGCCCTAGATGCTTCAGCCTTTCCTCATGGGGAAGTCATCCCATCCTGTTTATCATTTTTGTCGCCCTTCTCTGTACTTTTTCTAATTCCACTATATCTTTTTTGAGACACGGCGACCAGAATTTGAGGTGTGGTTGCACCATGGACCGATACAAAGGCATTATAATGTCCTCACTTTTGTTTTCCATTCCTTTCCTAATAATACCTAACATTCTATTTGCTTTCTTAGCCGCAGCAGCACACTGAGCAAAAGGTTTCAACGTATCATCAACAACGACACCTAGATCCCTTTCTTGGTCGGTGACTCCTAACATGGAATCTTGCATGACGTAGCTATAATTCGGGTTCCTCTTTCCCACATGCATCACTTTGCACTTGCTCACATTAAACGTCATTTGCCATTTAGATGCCCAGTCTCCCAGTCTCATAAGGTCCTCTTGTAATGTCCCCCTACCTTGTTTTAAAAAAATGCAAATATTAGTTGCAAAGTGGGTGTTGACGGGTTTGCATCATGAAGGAACCTGGGCTGAGTACAAGGGCTTTACAGTCAATATTAGCCATAACATAAGAACAAAAGAGTTGCCTTATTAGGTCAGATCAAGAGTCCAACTAGCCCAACATCCTGTTTCCAACAGTGGCTAGTCCGGGTCACTAGTAGCTGGCAAAGTCCCCCAGAGTAGGAAGATTCCATGATACTGAACCTCGGGGATAAGCATTGGCTTTCCCCAGCTCTCCTTTAATAACCACTCATGGACTTGTCCTCCAGGAACGTGTTGAAACATTTTTTTTTTAACCCAGCTACATTAACTGCTTTACCACATGCTCCAGCAATGAGCTCCAGAACTTACTTATAAGTAGAGAGGAAAAAAATATTTTCTATTTGTTTTAAATTGCTACTGTGCAATTTCATGGTGTCCCCTAGCCTTTGTACTTTTTTGAAAGAGTGAACGACTGATTTGCATTTACCTATTATAGGGCTCCTTTTCCTAAGCGGTGGTAAGTCCAACACGGGCTTATTCCTCGCTATAACGGAAGTACCACCAGGCAACCGCAGCAGCCCGGTGGTACTTCCCACCCCCTACCGCGCCATCATTTCTGGTGCTACAAAAAATGTATTTATTTTTGTAGCTCCGGATCGTACCCGGCGGTAATCGGGCAGTGCCACGTGCTGCCCAATTAGTGCAGGAGCCTTTATTTATTTATTTATGTATTTATTTATTGCATTTGTAGCCCACATTTTCCCACCTATTTGCCGGCTCAATGTGGCTTACAATGTTCCGTCATGGCGATCGCCATTCCAGAGTAAAATGATACAGTTGGTGTTACATAAAGAACATGGACGACATAATAGAATTAAGCAATCAGATATAGAGAGATCACATTCAGAATATCAGGTAAGCGGTGATGCGTTACAGTTCCTATGATGGATCATTGTGGTATGCCTTGTTGAAGAGATGAGTCTTCAGTGATTTCCGAAAGTTGATTAGGTCGCACATTGTTTTCACGTCAAATGGCAGTGCATTCCACAGCTGCGTGCTCACGTAGGAAAAGCTGGACGCATGTGCTAATCTGTATTTTAGTCCTTTACAGCTGGGGAATTGAAGATTCAGAAATGTGCGTGCTCAATGGGTGGTGGTAAGGGCTTCCCCCTCCCCTGAAATGGCCACACAGCATGTGGTTAACTTGCCACCTGGCCATTTCCTGCTGGAAAGCAAGGCCTTCCTTTCTACCAGCTACGGTAAAAGGGGACCTCGGCACACATGTAAAAACATGGGCTGACACCAGCACCAGCCCCCTTTTGCCGTAGCTTGGTAAAAGGGCCCCATAATTTATAGTTTATTGCAGTGGCATAGCCAGTATGGGCCATGGGGGCCTGGGTCCCCAGTAGATTTGCCCCTGAACCCCCCTGCCGACGACCCTCTTGACCCTCCCCCTCCAGTCGCCAACCCGCCGTCGCCTACCTTTCCTGCAGGACGTCAGACTAGAACGAAGCCTTCCGCGGGATTGGGAAGAAGAGGACCTCAGCTCAGCTGGTGGGGGTTGGCAGCGAAAGGGGGGGTCGAGAGGGTCATCAGCAGGGGGGGTCAAAGTTGGTGGCGGGGGGTTTGGCAATGGCAGGGGGGGTCAAAGTTGGTGGCAGGGGGTGTTCAGCTATGGTGGGGAGGGGTTGGCGGCGCCGGGGGGGGGGGGGTAAAATGTGCCCCCTCACCTCAGGCTCTGGACCCCCCTCCCGCCGAAGTCTGGCTATGCCCCTGGTTTATTGGCACTTACTAGACTGTCCTCACTGCCAAAGCAAAGCAGAGCGGTGTACAGGCTAAAAGTCAAAAACATGTAGTGGGAAAACAGGAAAGGAAATTCGTTGCTGATTGGAAAGAGTGACATTCATCCTAGAGGGGAAGCATATAGAGAAATGAAGTAAAACATGAAATGAAACAATCAACAATCTAGGGAAAGAACAACATAACACTGAAAGACTAAGGATTTCCATAATGTCTGACAGAATCACCTGTCAAGCTGTCCCTCCAACAGCCTGTGCAAAGAGCCAGGTCTTCAGGTTTGATTTGAAACTTTTGAGAGAGAGGTCACCACGGAGAGAAACAGGTAAATTGTTCCACAAATGAGGGGAAAGGAAGAAGAAGACGACACTGTGCCTGGTGGATTCTAATCATGCAAATCTTCGACCTGGTAGGACCAGGAGGTGGTCATTTAAAGACCGGAGAACCCTGGATGGTGTGTAGGAAATTGGAAGTTGTGAGAAGGAGTCGGGGTCATCTATTCTGAAAGCCTTAAAAGTGAGTACTGCTATTTTGTATGTGATCCGATACTCTACACGTAACCAGCGATGACATTGCAATAAAGGAGTTATGTGATTTAACCGGCTAGCGCTACAGAGTACTTAAGAGGAGCTATACTGGGTCAGACCAATGGTCCATCTAGCCCAGTATCCTGTTTTCAACAGTGGCCAAGCCAGGTTGACAAGTAACTGGCAGAAACCCAAATCTTGGCAACATTCCATGTAGAACCCCAAAGAATATCAAGATTCTGGAATCCTAAAGAGTAGCAAGATTCCATGCTACAAATCCCAGGGCAAGCAGTTGCTTCCCCAGCTTACTACATCCTCTGGCAAAGGGCTGATATTCCCAGATTGCATCTTAAAGGGGCCACAATACTATCCTCCCCCCCAAACTGCACCTGTAACCCCCCCCTCCACGATCACATCCCTACCCCCAATCAGACCCCCCCATCCCACTAATGGACCCCCACCCTGAGGTTCTACTGCCCCGTACCTGGTGGTCTAATGGCCCCTGGGCAAGATAGTGATCCACAGTTGCTCCTGCCCTTACTGGCACCATCTTTCAAAATGAGACCCCTAGTGGTAGTTTCACAGTACCACTGATAGGGGGCATGCTTCCTTAAGAATATCTACCCCCATCACTACTCTCTTTCCTGCCACAAATAGAGTTTCAATCCATAAAGATTCCACCTTGCCATCTGTTTCCTGCAGACCTATTATTCTGTTTGACTCAAGTCCCTCTTTAACTTAGAGTACCACGCCCACTTTCACTGTGATACAGCTATCAACACCCCAGACCACACCCTCCCTATCTCAGACAGCCTGAAAATCCTCTGCGTCATATTGGACCATAACCTAACACTAGAGAGCCAAGCGAAATCCACAACGAAGAAAATGTTTCACTCAATGTGGAAACTCAAATGACTGAAACCATTCTTCCTGAGGGAAACATTTCGCAACCTGATACAATCAATGGTACTAAGTCACGTCAACTACTGTAATGGAATTTATGTGGGATTCAAAGAACAGATTTCAGACCGCTCAAAACACGGCAGCCTGGCTTATATTTGGAAAAACACGATTTGAAAGCGAAAAACCCCTCCGTGAAAAACTACACTGGCTTCCTATCAAAGAACGCATTGCCTTAAAATCTGCACCCTAGTCCATAAAATAATCTTCGGAGAAGTCCCTAGCTACATGATAGACTTCATAGACCTACCAACCAGAAACACATCCGAATCATCACGGACATATCTAAATCTCCACTACCCAAGTTGCAAAGGACTTAAATACAAATCAACTTACGCATCCAGTTTCTCCTATATAAGCACACAACTGTGGAACGCATTACCGAAAGCTGTGAAAACATCATATGGCCATTTAAACTTCCGGAGATCACTAAAAACCAACTTGTTTCAAAAGGCATATCCTACCGATCCAACTTAAATGCTCAAACTCTGCAACACGTCAAAACCAAAGTACGTAATGGTCATTACACAACCCTTCCGCCTTATGGTACCCCAATAAGACTGTTCAACGAGAACCTATCCTACCACAACATCATTTCGTATTTGTGCACTCCGGAGTCTGCGAATGCCTCTCCGGTACTATGTAAGCCACATTGAGCCTACAAATAGGTGGAAAAATGTGGGATTTTATTTTTGTTACATTTGTACCCTGTGCTTTCCCACTCATGGCAGGCTCAATGCGGCTTACATGGGGCAATGGAGGGTTAAGTGACTTGCCCAGAGTCACAAGGAGCTGCCTGTGCCTGAAGTGGGAATCCAAGTCAGTTCCCCTGGACCAAAGTCCACCACCCTAACCACTAGGTCTTTTACTGAAGATTAAATTGAGTTATCTGCGGCAGGGCTCATTGTATTCCCATTCTTGTTTTATTAGGCTTCTAGCATTCATATCCAGACACTTCCAATATTGTCTTTTGTTTCTATTAACAACTTGTTCAGAGTTGACAGTGATAACCTGTAACCTTTTCAAGTCTGTCTGCTGTTTTTTTTTAAAGGCAGCTGGTCTACGTTCCCTTTTATTGCAACCTCTCTAATGGGATGTGCTTCAACGTATACCTCATTCCAAACTGTGTGCTCTTGAGCAGCTCTGAGCTTTCCCTTAGGTTTTTGGTTAAAAGCTGCTCTATCTCCTTTTTAAATATCGATGCTAGCAGCCTGGTTCCGCTCTGGTATAGAATTTTGGCCAGTTTCCAGTTTCAAACATATCTAAATCTCTCCACCCTGCACCGTCATGTCGTCTTCATATTGGGACTCCAGAACTCTGCCTGTCTTTATGTTACCGGTATCTCATTCAAAGTTGGGTCCAGCGATTGGTTCAATTAAAGCAAAAATCTTCACACTATTTTAGAGTTTTCTATTTCTCAAACATATAGAAAAATGTATCTTAGCCATTTTCAAGTTCTCATGTTTTTCAAAGGCAACCTCAGCGGCGCTCATTGCCAAAGATGTAAATCTGGCAATGTAACTAGCGCCCACTTCTTCATCGGTTCAGCCAATTTTCTTATTTTTAAATTTCAAACTCTTTTACTTTTATCAATTTAATTACTTATCTTTTGTGATCAGACCAAAGGGTTCAACTGCCCGACATGCATGTTTCGCTCTGCACCGAGCTGTGTCAAGGGCTGTCCCCTACAGTCTCTCCCAGCGTCAGCTCTACTTTATTATAGCGGGTTTACCCCTTCTCAAGTCTTTATGTTACTGCATGTGGAACAGACAGCATTTCTGTGAAAGCTATTCTGGAGAAAAGGCAGCTGAAGGGAGATATGATAGAGGTCTATAAAATAACGAGGGGAGTGGAACGGGTAGACGTGAATCGTTTGCTTACTCTTTCCAAAAATACTAGGGCTACGGGGCATGCGATGAAGCTTCAAAGCAGTAAATTTAAAACAAATCTGAGAATTTCTTTTTTTTCACTCAACATGGAATTAAACTCTGGAATTCATTGCCAGAGAATGTGGTAAAAGCAGTTAGCTTAGCGAGGTTTAAAAAAGGTTTGGCTAACTACCTAAAACGAAAGTCCATTCCGACTTGTGAGCCGGTTGTTACTAAGTGCGAGCCAGCTCTCCTTCCTCCCTCCCTCCGGATCCGGTCCCTCACTTGAGTTGCCTTGTCCCTCCCCCGCTGCCGGTTCGCTCTTTAAAAATGGCCGCCAAAACTTCCAGAGGCGGCCTCACGACACTTGTAAGTCTCGGTGGCCATTTTGAAGAGCGATCCGGCAGCGGGGGAGAGTCAGCGCCGGCAGCGGGCAAGCAAGACTGCCTGCCCCGAAGAATTCACTGAACAGCTCGAGAGGGGGTGGCAGGGGAGAGAAGGGAGTCGCTGGACATGGGTGGCTGGAAGGGGGCAAGGGAGAGAAGGGAGTCACTGGATATGGGTGGCTGGAGGAGGAAGGGGGGCAGGGGAGAGAAGGGAGTCACTGTACATGGGTGGCTGGAGGAGGAGGAGGAGGCAAGGGAGAGAAGGGAGTCACTGGGCATGAGTGGCTGGAGAGGGCAGGGGAGAGAGGGCAATCGCTGGGCATGGGTGGCTGGAGGGGGGCAGGGGAGAGAGGAGAGTCGCTGGGCATGGGTGGCTGGTGGGGAGGGCAGGGGAGAGAAGGGAGTCGCTGGGCATGGGTGGATGGAGGAGAGGGCAGGGGGGAGAGAAGGTTCGCTGGACATGGGTGGATAGAGGACAGGAGAGAGGAGGGTCACTGGGTATGGGTGGCTGGAGGGGGGCAGGGGAGAGAAGGGAGTCGCTGGGCATGGGTGGATGGAGGGGAGGGCAGAGGGAGAGAAGGGTCACTGGACATGGGTGGATGGAGGGCAGGGGAGAGGAGGGGAGAGAGAAGAAATGCTGGACATGGATGGAGAGGAGGGAAGAGTGAGGAAGGCGATGAGATTAGGGAAAAGGAAGAGAGGAGAAAAACTGCACATGGATGAAGAAAATAGGCAGAAGCTGAGGACCAGAAATGAAGAAGAAAGGAGGAAAGGAAAGAAATAAATGGAACGGAAACCCTGGAAACGGAGTTAAGAGGACAGATAGCAGCAGAATCGGATACTGGGCCAGCATGATTAGAACAAAGTCACCAGACAACAAAGGTAGAAAAAAATCATTTTATTTTCATTATAGTGTTTGGAATATGTTCACTTTGAGAATCAGGTGCTCAACATTAAAAGTTTATATATATTTATTTACTTATTTATGGCATTTTATCGCCCATTGAACATGAATTAGATTGGAACCTGGGATCATTTAATTTGTTTTTCCTGGAGTAATGCATTGCCAGCCCCCCCCCCCCCCCCCGCCAGGCTCTCTCCCTGGCTATAGCCAACTCTGCAATTTGGGGGGGGGGGGGGGGGTAAAGAGGGGGACTGGGGGAGCGGCACAGGGGGACCGAGGAGAGAGCCTGTTGTTAAACATTTACCAGCACACCATTGGTTCTAAGTCAGTTTCCACCAGACATATTCCCACTGGACAGTTCCCACCCACCAATTCCCACCACACCAGGGAGGACAATTCCCATTCATAACCCCAAAAAATACAAAACACACTAGGACAAATAATCTCCCTCCCTTTTCTCTTCCACTTCGTTTGGGGGGGGGGGGGGCAGTTATCCCTCACAACCCTCTACAACATTATCTTTTACACATCCCTTTCCCCTTCCAGATATGCAGTTCATGTGTGTGTGTGTGGGGAGGGGGGGGGGCAATGCCCCCCACACCTCCCAAACTAGGTTTCAACCTAATTCATGTTTAATCTGGGATCTAAATGGCATAAATAAGTAAATATTTTATTTATTTAGATTTTGCTCACACCTTTTTCAGTAGTAGCTCAAGGTGAGTTACATTCAGGTACTCTGGATATTTCTCTGTCCCAGGAGGGCTCACAATCTAAGTTTGTACCTGAGGCAATGGAGGGTTAAGTGACTTGCCCAAGATCACAAGGAGCAGCAGTGGGATTTGTACCGGCCATCTCTGGATTGCAAGACCGGTGCTCTAACCACTAGGCTACTCCTCCACTAGCAACATTCCATGTAGCCATGTAGAATCTCAAATAGTAGCAACAGATTCTCAACATTCCATCTAGAATCTCAAACAGTAGCAACATTCCATTTAGAAGCCTGCCCTTGCAGATCTGTGAGTCTGATGTACTGCACGTCAGACTCACAGAAACAGAAGCCTGCGTGGCCGCGTTGCTGATCTGCAAGGGCAGGCTTCTACATGGAATGTTGCTAGTGGAATAGCAACATTCCATGTAGAATCTCAAATAGTAGCAACAGAATCTCAATAGTAGCAACATTCCATCTAGAATCTCCAATAGTAGCAACATTCCATGTAGAACATTAAATAGTGGCAACAGAATCTCAATAGTAACAACATTCCATATAGAATCTCAAATTTTTATTTATTTATTTAGATTTTGCTCACACCTTTCTCAGTAGTAGCTCAAGGTGAGTTACATTCAGGTACGCTGGATATTTCTCTGTCCCAGGAGGGCTCACAATCTAAGTTTGTACCTGAGGCAATGAAGGGTTAAGTGACTTACCCAAGATCACAAGGATTAGAGTGGGATTTGAACCCTCCACCTCTGGATTGCAAGACCGGTGCTCTAGCCACTAGGCCACTCCTCCACTGAGATCGTGTGGGGTGGCAATGCCTCCCCCCCAAACCACGTTTCAACCTAATTCAGCCCCTCAAAATGACACGCTGATTACAATTTATAACAAATTACAACTCTACCTATGAAAAGTAATTCCGTTATGATACGTCCTCTGTGTACATCCTTATGCTGCTCTAACCTCCTTGTTTCAGATGAAAAAAGCACCGTCAAGACTTATGGGACCTGATACAAGAAAGAAGCTACACAATGGCGTACCAAGGGGGGGGGGGCGGTGGGGGCGGTCCTCCCCGGGTGCACGCCGCTGGGGGAGGGTGCCACGCTCCGGTCAGCTTCGTTCATTTCCATGCTCCCTCTGCCCCGGAACAGGACCTGTTCCAGGGCAGAGGGAGCATGGAAATGAACAAAGCTGACCAGCGCGCGGCACCCCCCCAGCACCATGCACCCGGGAGAGGGGGTTCTTTCGCCAGGGTGGGGGGTGTCCTTTCTCCGGGGGGGGGCTCGCGCTGCACCAGGGAGGGGTTGCTGCACCCGGGGGGGTGGGGCGCATCGGCGATCCGCCCCGGGTGTCAGCCCCCCTAGGAACGCCACTGAAGCTACAGGCTAGGGAGGGTGGGAAATGTCTGGAGGGGAAAAATCCTTGGTGGGAATTGTCCTGGGGGGAATCGGTGAGTGGGAACTGTCCGGGCGGGAAGTCGCCTGATACAAAAAAAAAAAAACACTGACCACCACAGGACAAATATCAACCAACAAGAAAATAAGACACAAGATGTATTACCCCCATCTATGTGAAGATTGTACGTATGTGCTGGTACAAAAATGGAGAGTGAAGGCTCCAGGTCGATGGATTTTTAGTTTCAGCAATATATATACTAAACTCTTGTACTAAGCAGTACATTATCTGAAGCCAGCAGGAATGCATTAATCTGCAGAGCATGTCTTCAGATAAAGTGAAATGAAGAGAAATAAGTAAACAAAACAAGCCATTTATAATAAGCTGTGAAAAAAAAATCATTAAAACTGAAGCTTTTGGAAACCTCGAATCACCTTGAATCTGCAGAATCCCTTCTGGGCTTGAATCCAATACCGACCTGTCAGAAAATATTGATGGGACAAAAAACGCGCATCTGCATGTGAATAAAACATAAATATTGAAACCTGCTCTGAAATTCAATTTGACCCTCCCCCAACTAAAGCCTTAAACCTTTTTCAACCACATGTTCTAGAACCAAAATCATTGCATTGCAAGACCAATGAAACAGATGTAGGAATGAACCAAAGTGAAAGGAAAGACAACGGGGCCCTTTCACGAAGGCGCGGTGGGCTCTACACGCCCCCCCCCCCCCCACCCCCTTGGCAGTAATTTCAGATTTGGCATGTGCCCATACTGCCGGGACAAAGTATTATTTTTTTATTTCCTTCCACGTGCGGTGTTTCTGGCATTAATCAGAAGATGGTATGCGCTGACCGGTCACCGCTAGATCGATGAGCAGCGTTAAGGGCTCAGGCCGTAAATGAGTATGCACTGGTTTCAATTTTACCGCAGTAAAAACTGGCCAGGCGCGTGCCAAAAACATGCTCCCACATTACCGCAGGCTACTTTTTGCCACGGCTTAGTAAAAGGACCCCGATATGCACTTTGAAAGGAAAGCAATTGCGCTGAACAATCTCCTTATTCTGCAAATAAATGATCGTTTTTTCAGCTCCTTTCTTAGGACTGAAACTTAATCAACCTAGTATTACAGAAATGCATTGAAAACTTTTAGATCTAATACCTTTGTGGTGTTCAGAGCCCTCAGACCACCGTCAGAGCTTGGTCAGAGATGTGGCTCGGATTCTGTTTCCATATGCAACCTCTATATGCAAAAGACAGCCACATCAAGTATTAACCTTTCAGGGAACAGTTCTTGGCCTGTTAAATTTATTTATTTATTTATTTATTTGTTGCATTTGTATCCAGCAACAAAAACAGCGGGTCTAATCAAACAATTTGCAGGACAGTGAATCAATAGAAATCAAACCAAATAAAACATGGAAAAGAAAATAAGATGATACCTTTTTTATTGGACATAACTTAATACATTTCTTGATTAGCTTTCGAAGGTTGCCCTTCTTCCTCAGATCGGAAATAAGCAAATGTGGTAGCTGACAGTGTATATAAGTGAAAACATTCAAGCATTACTATGACAGTCTGACAGGGTGGGAGGATGGGGGTGGGTCGGAGGTATGCATGGGGACATCAAAGCATATCATTGATATTCTAACAGGATGGGCTCAAAGCCCACCTCTTCAGTATTGCTTTCGGTACCTAACCTTTATACCTTTGTACCTTTCATGTAATTGTGAATGCCCCAAATTGACTACCCCTACTTGACTGACTCTACACTTGTCCATTAGATTGTAAGCTCTTTGAGCAGGGACTGTCCTTCTGTGTTAAAATTGTACAGTGCTGCGTAACCCTGGCAGCGCTTTAGAAATGTTAAGTAGTAGTAGTAGTAGTAGGTGAGGGGAGGGGTGATCAACAGAGACATACAGCTTTATGGGTTATAATGGGTTAGGAACCCCAGATCCTTGTTAAGTCCTTTCTGTTGGGTGTTAAAATATTGGAAGGGGGGGAAAAAGACCTCAGACTGGTGACAATCAGCCCAATCAATAAGATTGCTTATAAACGGTGTCTGTTTATAAGCAATCTTATTGATTGGGCTGATTGTCACCAGTCTGAGGTCTTTCCGCCCCCCTTCCATTATTTTTTCACTATCCTGCAAATTGTATTAGACCCGCTGTTTTTTGTTGCTGTATTTCCAAAAAGTTGAGCGGAGTTTTTCCCATTTGTGTGTGTTACCTTGCATTTGGATCCCACATTTTCCCACCTATTTGCAGGATCAATGTGGCTTACATTGTTCCGTAATGGCAATCGCCAATTCCGGAATGAGAAATAAAAAAAAGTGGTATTGCAATTAAAGTTCACAAGTGACAGAGTAGATTAAGCAATCAAGAATAGAGAATTCATTTTCGTAGTGAGAGAAGAACAGGTCATTGCCTTAAAGTTCATTTGAGACAGAGTAATTTAAGCAGTCAGGTATAGAGAGTTCGGTATTGTCCAATTCTGGTATGGGTTTTTTGAACAGGTTTGTTTTTAGTGTTTTTCAGAATTTAGTTATGTCGTGTATTGGTTTTGTGGCTTTTGGTGGTGCATTCCACAGTTGTGTGCTTATGTAGGAGAAGCTGGATGCATAAGTTGATCTATATTTTAGACCTTTGCAGTTGGGGTAGTGGAGATTCAGGAATGTACTTGCTGATCTTTTGGTGTTTCTGGTTGGTAAGTCTATGAGGTCTGTCATTGTAGGCCGAAGCCTCACTGTGGATGATTTTATGAACCAAAGTGCAGATTTTGAATGCAATACATTCTTTCACTGGCAGCCAGCGTAATTTTTCTCTTAGGGGTTTGGCGCTTTCAAATTTCGTTTTTCCAAATATGAGTCTAGCTGCTGTGTTTTGGGCAGTTTGGAATTTCTTGATGATTTGTTCTTTACATCCGGCGTAGATTGCATTGCAATAATCTAGTTGAATTGCAGTTAAATGGCACTTAACTGTCTATCCGACAATATTCAGCGGGAGAGAGCTGGTTATCTCCCACTGAATATCACCGACTAACAGTTAGGGCTGGATTCTATATATGGTGCCTAAAATATCCATGCAGAATTAAGCGTATTCAAAATGATTTAGGTGCGGTGTATCGAATACGCTTAGTCGATACCGTAGCACCTAAATCTACATGCGTCCATTAACGCCAATAAAAACCTGGTGTAAATCCGTGAGTGTATATTGAGGCACACTTACCCGTATTCTGTAATTACATGCGTAAATTTTGGAATGCCCATGAAAGACCCATAAACACGCCCCTTTTAATCTACGCGTGTTTATCTTGAACTGCGTGCTTTGCAATTCAGGCACAGGTTTTTTTTTATAGAATACGCTTAGCGATTTCCATGCATAAAGTGTAATTATTGCCAATTAGTGCTTGTTATTGCTTAAATGCTGTTAAAAACGATGATTACCTTGTTACACCAATTAAGTTACGCACGTATTTCTGCACGGAATCTAGGCACCATATATAGAATCTGGGAGTTAGTGGATAACCAGTTATATTACGCGATACAACCAGTTATCTGCTAATATTCAGCACATCACTAGCTAAATTTGGCGGCCAAATTAGGCCGCTAAAATAGCAGGAAATATGTTTGACTGGGGTCTTGATATAAATGTTGATAGACGTGAGAGTACCACAGGCGTAGCCAGACTGCACAGTGGGAGGGGGCCAGAGTCCAAGGTGGAGGGTACATTATGGTCCGCCACCCTCCCCTGCCACCTCGGCACCTTACCACTGCCCCAACTGATAACTGCAAGCTGCAGTGCATACCTTGGCTAGTTGGGGTCCCCAACTCCCGTCAGTTGAAGCCTTCTCCAGTGCCGGGCTCCGGCGCCACAGCGTTGCCTGCCTTGCTCTCTCTTCTCACGTCCTGCACGCTCCTTTTAGTGAAACTGAGCGTGTTCAATTTCACTAAAAGGAGAATGCAGGACATGAGGGGGAAGAGAGAGCAGGGCAGGCAACTCGGTGGTGCCGGAGACCGGCACTCGACAAGGCTTTAGCTGGTGGGGGTTGGGGACCCGGAAGAAATTTGGCATGGCCCCACGTAGCTATGCCACTGGAGAGTACTAAGCACTGGCTGTCTTTAGAAAGATGCTCAGTGCGAAGAAAAAACACAATGCAGGTGATCGCTATGAAAGCAGTAACGCCACTGTATCTCCGTCTTTCTGTTGTTATTGGAGGTACCTTTCTGGTCTCAGTACTCTTCTGTGTGACCTTACCAGGGGCATAGCGAGGTGGGGCCACATGGGCATGGACCCTCACAGATTTAGCCCTGGCCCCTCTACTTTTGAACCCCCCCCCCCCCCGCTGCTGACCCTCCCCTTCCACTTTCGATCCCCCCTCCCACAGCTGCTGACCCTCCCCCACCACTGACAGATAGCTTTGCTGGACAGGGTCACCAACCCCTGCCAGCCGAAATCTTCTTCAGCACCAGTCTCAGGCACCTTCGCTGATCTGTTTCTGTCAGTTCTGATGTCCTGCGTGCACGTCCTATATGTAGCCCCCTGCAGGACGTCAGGAGTCACTTAACCCTCCATTGCCCCATGTAAGCCGCATTGAGCCTGCCATGAATGGGAAAGCGCGGGGTATAAATGTAACAAAAAAAAAATCACTGCCCAGTTACCACCGGGATAGCATGGGATCCCTTACCGCCACTTCAATGGGTGGCAATAAGTACCCCCCCCCCCCCCAAACAGCCGCAATGTAAGTGGTTCACTTACCGCATAGCCATTTATTTTCGGGGGGAAAAAAGACAGCCTTTTACCCGCTGCGTTAAAAGTGGGGGCCTGAGCGCACGTCAAAATCACGCGTTGATGCTAACGCAGGCCACCTTTTATCGCTCTATAAAGAACGCTCAACTCAGGGCCCTCTTTCTAGAACAGCGCTGTGCCATTTACTGAATCCAGTTCTTTGTACTTTTCTCATGACACGAAGTAATAGATAATATTGAACAATAATAATACAGTGAGGCCTGCAGTTGAAATGAAACTGAAAAATAGAGGCGAAATAAAAGCCCTGAAACTAACCCTATCTTTTTTGAGAAACATCACCATTTTAGAGACGGAGACGTGCTTTGAGGCATTATACACTACATCTAAGACTTTAATGGTTTAAAGTCATTAAAAGAAAATGCACTGGGTGAAGTCTAGAGGCCCAGCGGGATATCAGGTCAAAAGAGAGAGTTTCAAAAATGCATCAAAGAATAATGTTCATGATCGTTTGGATTGCCATTAAATGGCAGCACGTTATTATACTTTAAGTATGAGAAAGCAATCTCTGAAAAGCACAAGGCAAAAATGCGTAGCAGCTACAGCGTGCATGAGAGCAGAGAGAGAAGGACTTAAAGAAAATTAGCTGGTTTGATGTCATGCAGAAGCCATATAAGTTCATTTAAAAACGGCAGAAGAAAAAGTGCCAAATCGGGGCATTCACTGCATGCCGCTTGGCAAAACTGTATGGTCAGGCAATAAATTTGGATTTATCACATGATAAGAATTCAGCATCTTTCCACAAGCTAGCATTGCTTTTCATCATTTACAGCCTGGACATGAGGGAATGCTTGAGCATGGAGGCAGAAAGAGACAAACTCCTCCTGCCTTTGAATGGATGAAATTAGGATTCAATTTGAACTTTTCTGCTCTGGTTTAAGGTAATACGTAGAAATAAAAGAAAACAAAGAACAGAATGGAAAAGAAAATATCCTTCATATCGGGCTGTTAATAACATTTTTGATTAGCTTACAAATGTAATACCTTCTTCTTCAGATCAGAAATGAGCAAATACTGACACCTATCAGAATAAGAACGTAAGAGTAGCCATACTGGGTCAGACCAAAGGTCCATCTAGCCCAGTATCCTGTTTTCCAAACAATGGCCAAACCAGGTCACAAGTACCTGGCAGAAACCCAAATCGTGGCAACATTCCAAAACCCCAAAGAACAGCAAGATTCTGGAATCCTAAAGAGTGACAAGATTCCATGCAGAATCTCAAAGAGTAGCAACATTCCATGTAGAACCCCAAAGAACAGCAAGATTCTGGAATCCTAAAGTGTGACAAGATTCCATGTAGAACCCCAAAGAATAGCAAGATTCTGGAATCCTAAAAGGTAACAAGATTCGATTCAGAATCTCAGAGTAGCAACATTCAATACTACCAATCCCAGGGCAAGCAGTTGCTTCCCATGTCTGTCTCAATAGCAGACTATGGACTTTTCCTCCAGAAATTTGTCCAAACCTTTTTTAAACCCAGATACACTAATTGCTGTTACCACATCCTCCGGCAAAGAGTTCCAGAGCTTAACTATTCATTGAGTGAAAAAATAGTTCCTCCTATTTGTTTTAAAAGTATTTTCCTGTAACTTCCTCGAGTGCCCTCCTAGTCTTTGTACTTTTGAAACGAGTAAAAAATTGGTTTACTTCTACTCGTTCTACACCACTCAGGAATTTGTAGACCTCAATCATATTTCCCCTCACCCATCTCTTTTCCAAGCTGAAGAGCCCTAACCTCTTTAGCCTTTCCTCATACGAGAGGAGTTCCACTCCTTTTATCATTTTGGTCGCTTTTCTTTGAACCTTTTCTGATTCTGCTATATCTTTTTTTGAGATACGGAACCAGATCTGATTGCAATACTCAAGATGCGGACACACCATGGAGCGATACAAAGGCATTATAGTATTTTCGGCCTTATTCACCATCCCTTTCCTAATTATTCCTAGCATTTTGTTTGCTTTTTTGGCCACTGCCGCACACTGATCAAAAGATTTCAGCGTATTATCTACATTGACACCTAGATCTTTTTTCTTGGGTGCTGACCCCCAAGGAGTACCCTAGCATTAGGTAACTATGATTCGGATTATTCTTTCCAATGTGCATCACCTTGCATTTGTCCACAATACATTTCATCTCCCATTTGGATGCCCAGTTTTCCAATTTCCTAAGGTTTTCCTGCAATATTTCACAGTCCACAGGTGTTTTAACAAACTTAAATCCCAGCATAGGGACACCAAATCACTTCAAAATGCGCAAAACCCTTTTCAACAAGCAAATGGGTGATGACGAACACAGACCAGCTCTCCTGTAATGTACTCAGTAGCTTGCAATATCAATAATCAGTTCCAAATGTCTAGAGTCCATCAACATGAATTTCTAAAACAAATTTTGAAACATCTTAGACCAGGATTTGGCCTCTGAACCACAGGTTGCAGTGTTAGTGAAGACTTGTTTCTTTGCTCTAAGACAATTTCACGTGGAGGGGCATTTTTGCTATGATTTATTTATTTATTTATTTATTACATTTGTATCCCACATTTTCCCGTATAGCAGTAGGCTCAATGTGGCTTACAGGTTCCGGAGAGGAGAGTACCAACTCCGGGAATATATACAGAGTGGAAAATAGAGTAACAGTAGGTGCAAGAAAGCTGATAAGGTTCCGGAAAAGAGAATACAACTCTGGGACGAATATATAGTAGCAAATAGAGAGAAGTAATCCAAATGAGGTTGATAAGTCTCCGGGAATGGGACTACAGCTTCTAGTGAGCAATACAGAGTAGGATAAGGGTAGAAGTACACTTAATTATAACTGGAGTTGTAAAATTAGTTCAGTTTGAAGTAATAGGATTATGTGGAAGGGGTATTGTTCATTTCTTGGTTCGATAGATGTGATGAATTGTTCATGAATTAGTTTGGGTCTGCTGGGTAGGCTTTCTGGAAGAGGTGGTCTTTTCGGAATTTTAGATGGATGTTCACAGTTCTAATGTTTCTAGGTAATGTGTTCCAGAGCTGGGTGCAAATGTAGGAAAAGCTAGATGCATATGTTGATTTATATTTGTCCTTTACAGTTTGGGTAATGCAGGTTTAGAAACATTCTTGATGATTCGATGATGTTTCTAGTTGGTAAGTCGATAAGTTCGGTCATGTAGGTTGGAGCCAGACCATGGATTATTTTGTGGACCAGAGTGCAAATTTTGAAGGCTATTTGTTCCTTGATTGGTAGCCAGTGCAGTATTTCACGTAGATGTTTAGCACTTTCGAATCTTGTCTTTCTGAAAATGAGTCTAGCTGCCGTGTTCTGTGCGGTCTGGAGTTTCCTTAAGATCTGTTCTTTGTATCCCGCATATATGGCATTACAGTAGTCAACATGTGATAGTACCATTGTTTGAATTATGTTACGGAAAGTTTCCCTAGGGAAGGATTGTTTGATCCGTTTGATTTTCCACATTGCATGAAACATTTTCTTCGTGGTGGCAGAGGCTTGGCTCTCCAGGGTTAGGTTGGTGTCAATAGTAATTCCAAGGATCTTCAGTTTGTCTGATATTGGGAGAGAATGTTCTGGGGGTTTTATGGATGAAGGGAGGTTTGTTTTGTGGTGAGAAGAGAGAATAAGGCGGTGAGTTTTTTCCTTGTTGAGTTTGAGTTTGAATGCAGATGCCCAGACATCCATTAAGCTTAAGCTAGTCTTTATTGCAACAGTGATTTCTGTTGTATTAGAGTTGAACGGTATGTAAATGGTGACATCATCCGCATACAGAAAAGGATTAAGATTTTGCTTGTATAGGGCATGAGCAAATGGGATCATCATCAGATTAAATAATATGAGTGAGAGAGGTGAACTCTGGGGTACTCCGCAGTCGGTGCTCCATGATGGTGATATGTTTGAGTTTGCTTTTACTTGATAGGATCTCGTGGTTAGGAAATCCTTGATCCATTTGAGTATATTCCCTCCTATGCCTATCTTGTTGAGTATTCTTAATAGGATATAGTGGTCAACCATATCGAATGCACTTGACAAGTCGAATTTCAAGAGGAGTATGTTTTTACCTAATGCGATTTCCTTTTTTGAACTTGGCTAGGAAAGTTACCAGGACGGTTTCTGTACTGTGGAGAGATCTGAAGCCTGACTGTGATTCATGAAGGATTGATAAATTGTTGATGTATTCAGTAAGTTGTTTAGCTACAATGCTTTCCATCAGTTTGGTTGTAAGTGGGATGGATGCCACAGGTCGGTAGTTGGTGATATCGTTAATATTCTTTTTGGTGTCTTTTGGTAATGGTGTGAGTAGTATATTACCTTTGTCTTTGGGGAATATGCCTTGCTGGAACAAGAAGTTGAGGTAGGAGGTAAGTTCAGTGATGAATCGAGCGGGGGGGGGGAGGTTCATTAGATAATTGGGGCAGGTATCCAATTGACAGTAGGCTATAGAGAGCTTATTGGTTGCTAGTGCTATTGTTTCTTGTGTGATCTGAGCAAAAGTTGTCCAAGTTCGGTCGGCTGGGTATTCTTCTGAGCATGACTCTTGCTCTTTAAGGTTGGTGTAGTCCTGTGACATATTTTTGCGTAGATCGACAATTTTGCCTTTGAAGTAGTTAGCAAGTTCGTCTGCTGTTGGGATTCCTGATTTTGTTGAGGACACTGGTTTTGTGTCTAATAATTTATCCAGTAGCTTGTATAACTTTTTCATGTCTTTATAGTCAGAACCTAGTTGTTCATTATAGTAGTTCCATTTGGATTTTTTTATTTCATATTTGTATTTTCTATGTGATTCATTCCAAGCGTTTAAATTTTGATCATTTTTGTTTTTTCTCCAGGCTCGTTCGAGTTGTCTGGTTCTAGATTTTAATTGTTTCACATTTTTGTTGAACCATGGGGTCCTGTTTGGTTTGTGAGTGTTTTTTGTTCGTAAAGGAGCTAATTCATTTAGAATGGTGGTACATCTTGATTCCCAATCTGCAAGATAGTTGATGGAATCAGATGGAATAGACCAATTGTTGTCGTAAATTGATTGACAAAATACAATTGTGTCCACTTTACCTCTGGTTTGGTAAGATTTTTTTTCATCAGCTTTGAGATGCCCATTCTTCAGCAAAATGTAGGGTCAGATTTAATTTGAAGTGATCTGACCATGGAATTTTCATCCATTTGTGGTCAATGACTTTAATGATTTGGTCTGATGTGAATTTATGGGTTAGCAGGTCAAGTGTGTGGCCTTTTCTGTGGGTGGCATTCAGATGTGGCCATTTGAAATCCCATAGTTGGAAGAATTCCTTACAATCGTGGACACCAGTTGAGTTTGGGTCTTCTAAATGAAGGTTTATGTCCCCAATGACTAGTATGTTTGAGTTAGATGTACAAGTGGCCAATATGAAATCCATTAGGGTTATATATGCTTCGCTCCAAGTGCCTGGCAGTCTGTAGAATAGGTTGCAATTTAGATTGCTGGCTACACTTCTATGTTGCAATCTATTTGAGGCAATTTCTAGTTGAGGTGTGATTGATTCAGCAGTGGTTTCTAAAGTGAGATGGGATCTGTAGATTATGGCAATGCCTCCGCCTTTTATCTATTCCGGTCCAATGTGTAATGAAGTATCCCGGAGGGCAAAGGTTCAGTATTATGGGATCTTTTTGGTCATGGATCCAGCTTTCGCTGATGGAGAGTAAATCTAAGATTTCCGATATGATCCAGTCTTTATAATTTCTGTTTTGTTTACTGTTGATCTGGCATTGATGTAATCTATTTGAATTGTAAGGTATGGATCTTCCGTAATGGTGAAAATGGGAATCTTTATTAGTTGTTGCTTGTATGTCAATTTGGATTTATTAGAGCTTTTTTGTGTTGGTTGTGTAGTTTGTGGGATAATGTTTTGCTATTGTAAGTTCTGTTGCCGGTTTGGTTGAGGTTGGTGTGTCTGGTAATCCTGAATCGGCTGTGTAGTATTGGTATGGTGTTATATTCATCGAGAGGTGTGGCTAACAGTATTTGGACCAATGTTAAGGAGTAGATTCCTAGGAGTAATTTCATTACGTTCATTCTGGCTCCTTTGTGTAATAGCGAGTGCTTTCGGTTTTGGACTTTCTCAGGGGATCCTATGTGATCTGTTGCGTGTTAAATGACTTCTAAGAATGAACTCATGGGGGAGAGTGGAGTGTTGTTAGGGGTAATGTTTTTTATGAAGTGAGGTTTATCTGGACTAAGTTCGTGAGGTAAAGGAGGAGTGTGCGTGTAAAAGTATGAGAATGATGAAGGAAGAGGGTATATGAATTCGTGGGTGTTTATGATGTGGTACCCAGTTATGCTCTGCTTCTTTTTCTCAAGGGTGTATCCAGTCAACCTGTAATTGTGCTGTTTAGTGTGTGAATGTATGAAGGTAAGTGTATGTTTGAGTGTTGATGTGGTTTGAGGACAATCGTGGACTTTTGCTCGTGGGTCCAAGGCCGTAGGCTCCAATTGCAACTTGGACAATCCTGCAAGTGTCAGACCTTCTATTTTCAGGTCTTCCCTTCCGTTTCCTCTATGACCTTGGTAGAGACCTGTCCCTTAAGGAGTAAGGATCCTAGCCTCTGATTTGACACTTTTTCCACCCTTTGCAGTATAGTGGTTTCTTTGTCTGGCCTACTTTCCGATTTGGTTGGGGAGATGTGCTACATTTGATTAGCGGCTAGGGTTCTTGTATCTTTTTCTGCACCACTTCTGAGGCCTGTCCCACTATGATTTCACTTTGCTACCTTCGTTAGGATGATGGGGTCCCCTCTCCTCTTTCTATATGAAATGCAGACTCAACTTTACTGGAACACTGTAATATTACAGGAGTCTTCAAATACATTCAAGGTATTTCCACATCTGTTGGCTTCATATATATATATATCTTTCTTAACTGGAGCAGTCAGTTGTCCGTGAACCAGATATATGCCCCAGCACTGTCAGATATATAGTATCGGCTTTACAGAGGCCATTTCTTCCCTGTTCTGAGTGCTGGAAACTGCTCTCCCAATGTACAAATGATGTCTAAATTGGACTTTGGAAGTTTTGTGCTAAAGGTTCCAAATCTGAATAGCAAATGTATATCTTCTTCGTTTGTTTTTAAGAAAATACAATTTTGATCAAGATTTTGTGCTTTGTGTGTTTATCTTTTTAGGTTGTTTAAAAAAATGCACAAGTTAAAAATGCACAATATCAAGCCATTGGGATGTAGGAGGGTCCAGCATGTTTAGCAGACTGGTCCCCCAGACATCCCAGGAGAGCAATGAGGCACTCTAGGGGGCACTGCTGGGGAGTCCATATAAACACTTCCAGGTACACATCTCACCATTGCTCCCTTATCTTGTCTGCTGAGCCCTCCAAAGCCCACTCAAAACCCACTACTCTCAACTATACACCATAACACAATAACCCTTAAGAGTTAAGGGGGCACCTATATGTGGGTACAGTGAGTTTTTTGTGAGTTTTAGAGGGCTCACAGTCTCCACCCCAAGTGTAACAGGTAGGAGGAGGTATGGGCCTGGATCCACCTGTCTACAGTGCATTGTACCCACCACTAGACTACTCCAGAGACCTGCATGATGATCTAATGGACCTGGCTGTAACACTTGAGGCTGTCATAGAGGCTGGTGAGTACTATTTTTATTCACATTTTGGGGGGCACCTTTATGTGTCCTATTTGTTAGAAAAATAAGTCTAGACCAAAATGTTAAAGTTTTCACCCTAGCCTTTTTTGTTTGTTTGTTTTTTCATTATGGCTGTAAAACTTCCAAGTATTAAGCATGCCCTAATCTCACTTTCAAAATGCCCCAACATGCCCCCTTGAGATTTGAATGCACTGCTGACAAATTGCATAGATAAACGTCTGGAAAATAGGTTTTGAAAATGCTGATTTGGATGTTTTGAGAAGAAATTTGTCCAAGTGGTACTTTATCACCCACTAGCCGTTGAGCCCATGAAAACGGGCTACTTTTGGAATGGGGGGGGTTCCAAGCCCCCCCCCCCCAGAGTCCCGCCGCCGCCCCTCCACCCGGCCCGAGCAGCACTGTAAACTTACATCAGCGCGCAGCAGCAGGCACATCAGCAAAGCTGCCGTCGGGGCGGGCATCCTTCTCTGCCTGTGTCCCGCCCTCGTGTGACGTAACGTCAGCGAGGGCGGGACAAAGGCAGAGAAGGAAGCCCGACGGCAGCATTGCTGATGTGCCTGCTGCTGCGTGCTGATGTAAGTTCACAGTGCTCGGGCCAGATGGAGGGGCAGCAGCGACTCCGGGGGAGGGGGGAGGGAGGGCGGTTCCGACGTCAGCAGCATGCCAGTAGAGACTTCCCTCTCTGTCCCGCCCCCATCATCACGTATTGAAGCGGGGGGGGGGGGGGGCAGAGAGGGAAGTCTCTACTGCGCATTTGCGAGTGAGTACGGTCACTCGCCCTTTATATGTTTGATTTTGTATGTTTTTCTCTTTGGAAAATGAGCTCTATGTCATTCCTGTTGTCATTTATCCGATCTGTCTTCCTATTCATTATCGCATTCAGAAGATCTAACCCTCACTAATAAAGTTCTGCACAATGTAGACTACTACTACTACTTATCATTTCTATAGCGCTACTAGACGTACGCAGTGCTGTACACTTGAACATGAAGAGACAGTCCATGCTCGACAGAGCTTACAATCTAATTAGGACAGACAAACAGGACAAATAAGAGAGAAGGGAATATTAAGGTGAGGATGATAAAATAAGGGTCCTGAACAAGTGAACAAGGGTTAGGAGTTAAAAGCAGCATCAAAAAGGTGGGCTTTTAGCTTAGATTTGAAGACGGCCAGAGATGGAGCTTGACGTACCAGCTCAGGAAGTCTATTCCAGGCATATGGTGCAGCAAGATAAAAGGAACGGAGTCTGGAGTTAGCGGTGGAGGAGAAGGGTGCAAATAAGAGAGATTTACCCAGTGAACGGAGTTCCCGGGGAGGAATGTAGGGAGAGATGAGAGTGGAGAGGTACTGAGGAGCTGCAGAGTGAATGCACTTATAGGTCAATAAGAGGAGTTTGAATTGTATGCGGAAACAGATAGGAAGCCAGTGAAGTGACTTGAGGAGAGGGCTAATATGAGCATAATGACACTGGTGGAATATTAGTCGTGCAGCAGAATTTTGAACAGATTGAAGAGTCCTATCTTTAACCCTACAACAATCATGCTCAAGTTGAGTGGTTCCTGATGAAGCCCTGAAGTGGATGAAACGAATCGGGCCCTGTTGAATAAGACTGAAAGTCACCAGTTGGAGTGTGGGGTATCAAGCCAGCTAAGAGAAAGCAAGTTTTTTTTTACTTAAGCCATGCTGTAGCTTGGAAAATTTATTGTACTCAGTAAAGTTTTGAGCAATTAGTTCTATTTTGAAAATCTGTGGGAAAATATACCCTATGAAAGAGATAAAGATCACAGGCACAAAAATCTTGCATAGATATCAGTGTTCTGTTGGTCAGACCTTGGCAGAGACCTTGGTTTCTGAGGGTATTTCCCATTTGTTTATCATTACTGATAATCATTTTTTGCACAACCCTTTGAGATTGTGTTTGACTGTTTTCCAGTCCTTATAGTAATTGAACTCAGTTCCCCAGGATCAAAGTCCACTGCACTAACCACTAGGCTACTCCTGTTTGTCTTCCCTTATGATAGTGTATTCATCTGCTTGAATACTACGCTCTTTGAACCGTTTAGTGTTACCTAGCCCTAAATTTGCCCAGCAAGAACAAACCAGACATCGAGCTTTCTTTTTCTTGGCCTCAGCCACTTGGAACAGTGTCCCACTATTCTTTTGACAGGAGCCATCCCTCAGCAAATTTAAATCTCTTCTCAAAATTTGGCTATTTTCACAAGCCAATGGAGTCCCACCAGATGAAAAGCCTTATTCTGGTGCCCGTGTCTAATTATTTTGAAGAACAGAGCCGGTATTTGGAGGCGGGACTGGTGGTTGGGAGGCGGGGATAGTGCTGGGCAGACTTATACGGTCTGTGCCAGAGCCGGTGGTGGGTGGCGGGGCGGGTGGTTGGGAGGTGGGGATAGTGCTGGGCAGACTTTTACGGTCTGTGCCCTGAAAAAGACAGGTACAAATCAAGGTAAGGTATACACAAAAAAGTGGCACATTTCTTGGGCAGACTGGATGGACCGTGCAGGTCTTTTTCTGCTGTCATCTACTATGTTACTATGTAACTGTTTGACTGCTAATCTTGAATGACTGTTTTCTTCTATCCTGTCAAATTAATGAAGTTCCTTTTTTGCTTTTGTTTATATTTTGATTTGTAAACCGCCTTAGTCTGTCCGTTGCTTATGTGCGGTATAGCAATTGAAATCCTATATAATAATACACACCTCCAACGTTCTAACCTGCCTGGGACCGTGGCTCCCTCGGAGGTGGTCTGCTAGGCAGGCTAGAACGCAATGATGTCAGAGACGTTTCCCTACTCCTCCCCCTGCCTGGGAATCAGCTGTCAGTGCCCCCCCCCCCTCGGTGCAACACCCAAGCCCCTCCCTCGGCGCATCACCCAAGCCCATACCCCCGGCGCATCACCCAAGCCCTTACCCCCCCCCCTCGGCCACACCAACCCCCTTGCCACCCACAGCCACCAATACTAACACTGTCCAGCCGCTGCTGCTTCTCCTGTTGAGCAGCAGCGGCCTGGACAAAAAGAAAAAAGCAAAAAACCATTTCAAACCTGAAACAGTGCTCCGTAGACAGCCAGCTGGCATTGGCTATCGTCTCTGCAGCCGCTCCTCCTCTCCCCCGTGACGTCGCTGCGCTCCTCCGGGGTCTTCCTCCAGGGGCAGTGACGTGCAGGGAAGAGGTGGAGCGGCTGCAGAGACGACAGCCAATGCCAGTTGGCTGTCTATGGAGCACTGTTTCAGGTTTGAAATGTTTTTTTTGCTTTTTTCTTTCTGTCCAGGCAGCTGCTGCTCAACAGGAGAAGCAGCAGCGGCTGGACAGTGTTAGTATTGGCAGCTGCGGGTGGCGAGGGGGTTTATGTGCCCGAGGCGGGGGGTAGGGGCTTGGGTGATGCGCCAGGGAGAGGGGCTTCGGTGATGCACTGAGGGGGGGGGGGCTCTGCAACTCAAGAGGGAGGGAGGGAGGGAGGGAGGGGGGATTACCTTGCTAGCGCCCGTTTCATCTGTTTCGGAAACGGGGCTTTTTTACTAGTAAACCATAAACCTTAATGTTCTGAGTTGGACATCCTTTCTAAAATGTCCCTCTTTATCTCTATCTCTCCCTGCCAATTTTGGGGCAAGAAGGATTACCTTTAAAGTATTGAGGTGATCAAAGATATGGAAATTACATTTAAATTAAAAAAGCAAAACCACACAAGGCCGAATAAGAGAACTGAAGTGTCATCAACTCTGATTACTTCAGCAAAGCTAATAATATACTTGGGTGCATGAAAATGATATCACTAATAGAAAGAAAGTAGTAATTTTTCCTCTCTAAGGGTCTTCTACCTTGAATGTTGACGTCCGCGTGTAGAAAAGGACATTGACATGATAGAGGAAATTCAAATCGATTTTTTTACTCATTCCAAAAGTACAAAGACCAGGGGACACTCGAGGAAGTTACATGGAAATACTTTTAAAACAAATAGGAGGAAATATTTTTTTCACTCAACGAATAGTTAAGCTCTGGAACTCTTTGCTGGAGGATGTGGTAGCAGCAGTTAGCATATCTGGGTTTAAAAAAGGTTTGGACAAATTCCCGGAGGAAAAGTCCATAGTCTGCTACTGAGACAGACATGGGAAGCAACTGCTTGCCCTGGGATTTGTAGTATGGAGTGTTTCCACGATTTGGGTTTCTGTCAGGTACTTGTGACATGGCTTGGCCACTGTTTGGAAAACAGGATACTGGGTAGATGGACCATTGATCTGACCTATTATGGTTACTCTTATGTTCTTAAGTTCAAAAGAGGATCACCACAATGGCGCATAGTGCGCTATAAGTCATATACAGAGAGACGGAAGTTGATATAGGTATACTTTGTAGAAAAAGAAAGGAGGGAGGGAGAAGACCAAAGGTTGAGTAAGACCTGTGATGGCACAAATGATGCTATGGAGGATTAAGTACTACTACTACTACTTAACATTTCTAGAGCGCTACTAGGGTTACGCAGCGCTGTACAAAATAAACAAAGAAGGACGGTCCCTGCTCAAAGGAGCTTACAATCTAAAGAACGAAATGTCAAGTTGGGCAGTCTAGATTTCCTGGGTAGAGGTGTAGAGGTTAGGTGCCGAAGGCAACGTTGAAGAGGTGGGCTTTAAGCAGAGATTTGAAGATGGGCAGGGAGGGGGCCTGGCGTATGGGCTCGGGGAGTTTGTTCCACGCGTGGGGTGAGGCGAGGCAGAAAGGGCGGAGCCTGAAAGGGATTTGTCAAGTGATCCTTCTTTGTTGGTATCTTATATGACTTCTGAAGAGATAGTGAGAACTGGTTCCTTTCTTCACCCTTCTGATCTCTGAATCTTTTATTTTGTTCTTCACATATTTTACTGTGAAGTCCATCATATGCCTTTCTCTAGGTTTTCTGTTCAATTTACCTCTCACTTTCCTCAGGTTCATTATTGCCGACCTTATTTTCGAATGTATCATGCGCACAGCAAAATACATCGCTACCTTTGGCTCATTTTTTCTCTCTCTAGATTATTCTCATCCTCAAGCCTTTACCCTTGCTAGTCCTTTGCTACCGTGGCTTGTCAGTGTGCCAGGTCCTTCAAGCCTCGAGTGGGCTCATTGATAGAGAGGAGCCTTCCATTTGTCTGCGTGAGCCTACCACTTCTGTAATCAGTCACCATGGCAGTCTAATAGTCTCCCCCATCCTCGTACATCTTACGCATCTCCCCCATTAATGGTAAGTGCTTTTAGAGTCTCTTCACGCATTGTTTACCAAGGCGCTCACTATTTCTAGTAGGTTCATAAATGCTGCACCTTAGTGAATAGATCCCTTATTATCTTGTGATAACTTTTGAAAGGCCAGCGATAAAGATGTTATAATACATGTGCTTTTGAGATGACACAGGTGTTTTCTTCAGCTTTGGCCATTTGTTCTCATTGGGAAATGCATTAGTTTCATCAGCTCGCTTGCATTAATCATTCATGTGCTCCTTGAATTAAACTGTGATGAAATGTATCACTCTTTCTTTCTTTCTTTCTTTATCTGTTTCGTCTTCTGGTACCGTACATTTTAGAATGAAATGGAGTGACCTCAAATGATAGCACATTGATAGCACTAGAAACTGAAGCTCTCCATTTGTTTGAAGAGCAGAGTCACACTTCCAGCCGGTGACATAAGACCTTTTGACCCCGGCCGTACAGTCTATGCCAGCAGACACTGGGGAAAGTAGATTGATTCTGAATTGCACTACACCACTTGGAAACCATTTCAGACATCTTTTTCTGGTGGCAAAAAAATTAAAAGGGATAGAGAAGAAGTGAGGGAAAGCATCTGTAATTTGTTTAGCTCCCGGTGCAGGCTGCAGTCTGATCCAATTCTGTGTCCCGCAGGAGAGCATCGGATTTAAATTACAGTGTGTGCAGGCAGAGAGAAGAGGCAAAGAATCGGTAACCTCCCCGAGGGGCAAAATTATGACTATTTATTTTTACAAATAAGCATTTTCATTTCTGCTAAGTTAATTTCTTCATGGTGAAATATATTTTGTTTTTAATAGTATCGCCTTATGCCTTGTTTTAATACTTTAATACACAGGGTGACTGACTGTACACTCATTCTGCACCTGGACTATCTTGCTACACACACTGTAACTCAGGTCAGTTCCTTATCTCTTGCTTAAGTATACAAAGAACTTGCCTTGAGTTTAGCTAACCATCAAATTATCCCAACTGACTCTATACCACGCATATTGTTCCCATCATATATCTGCTCTTGGTCCCTCAGCCGTATTGTAGAAAATCTTTAGCATCATATCTATGTTAGTTGAATGTTCCAATGTATGCTGCCATAGAATATGGTAAAGGCAGTTAGCTTAGTGGGGTTTAAAAAAGGTTTGGACAGCTTCCTAAAGGAAAAGTCCATAGTCCCCAGCTGTAAAGGAATTAAATACAAACAGGCATACGCTACTACCTTTGCGTACAAAAGCACACAGATATGGAATGCACTACCCATGACCCTGAAAACCACGGACAACTTAACCAGCTTTCGCAAATCTTTGAAGACACATCTCTTCAACAAGGCCTACAAAAGACATCCTTAATGAAACAAATCTCTCCTTTTACCACCCAAGTGCTTTAAAACACCTCTCACACGACCTTACCTATCACCTTTCCATTTAAATCCTCATCTACCTTCAGCTTATTATCGACTGTATCTAAGATTATGTAATGACTATATCATATTAACACCCTGTAAGCCACATTGAGCCTGCAAAAAGGTGGGATAATGTGGGGTACAAATGCAATAAATAATAATAATTAATAATAGATCATTATTAAAATGACTTGGGGAAAATCCATTGCTTATTTCTGGGATAAGCAGCATAAAATGTATTGAACTTTTTTGGGATCGTGCCAGGTACTTGTAACCTGGATTGGCCACTGTAGGAAGCAGGATCCTGGGCTTGATGGACCTTTGGTCTGTCCCAGTATGGCAATACTTATGTACGTATCTGCTTAGATTATGCTAACACTGTAATATATCTCCGGTATTTGAATTCCAGTGCTATTAAATGTGTATATTTTTTATATTGTTTCATGGCAGTTCTATTATTAGGTTTCAATTTACTGTTTTCAAGTTTCCCTCAGTTATAGTATTTAGCTAATTCTTGGTTATTTTACTATCGTTATGCTGTTAACAAAAATATAAGTTTTATGTTAAACTGCACCTACTGTACACCTCCTTGGGTGAATCTCTCCATAAAGTCTGTTAATAAATCCCAATAAATAAATAAAATGAAAAGTATGCAGGGGTCATTAGCTTACCTTTATCAACACTGCTGCCTTCCATGCAAGGTAAGGCGGAATTAATCTTCAAAGTATACTTGAACAATACATAATTCTATGAGTCAGTGCACTTACTGCTTATAACAATTGGAAAATTAAAAAAAATTAGAGTGGAGGAGTGGCCTAGTGGTTAGGGTGGTGGACTCTGGCCCTGAGGAACTCAGTTCGATTCCCACTTCAGGCACAGGCAGCTCCTTGTGACTCTGGGCAAGTCACTTAACCCTCCATTGCCCCATGTAAGCCGCATTGAGCCTGCCATGAGTGGGAAAGCGCAGGATACAAATGTAACAAAAATAAAATAGATACTATTTGAGATTCTACATGGAATGTTGCTATTCCAACATTTCATGTAGAAGTTGGCCCTTGCAGATCACCAATGTGGTCGTGCAGGCTTCTGCTTCTGTGAGTCTCAAGTCCTGCACATATGTGCAGGACGTCAGACTCACAGAAACAGAAGCCTGCGCAGCCTTCTACATGGAATGTTGCTAGTGGAATAGCAACATTCCATGTAGAATCTCCAATAGTATCTATTTTATTTTTGTTACATTTGTACCCTGCGCTTTCCCACTCATGGCAGGCTCAGTGCGGCTTACATGGGGCAATGGAGGGTTAAGTGACTTGCCCAGAGTCACAAGGAGCTGCCTGTGCCTGAAGTGGGAATCAAACTCAGTTCCTCAGTTCCCCAGGACCAAAGTCCACCACCCTAACCACTAGGCCACTCCTCCACTCCACTCCACTCCACTGTTCAATTCTCAGTTACAACCAATAAAATCGATTTAAACATGAAGACTTTCCCCTTCGAAGGAACATAGTCACAGTCTTCTCTGCTTTCTCTGTATTCTCTGTTTCCTCTGTCCACTGTATCTTGGGGTGGGTGTAAGGAGGTAGAAACCCTATTTGCCCCACAGGTCCAAATGGTATATTTCTTATGGCAAGTGGAAATATATCAGAGAAGGAATTCCCATATATTATAGCCCTTCCCTTCCTAGGTAGTTATCAGAGGGGACCATGGACTCCACTATAAACAGTATTCTATAATGAAATCTTGGTGCCATGATGCCGTGATAGAGTTTAGGGATGGACTATCATTTGAAATGATAAGAGTACATTCTATAAGAAAAGTATGAACTATCCCCCAGATTCTATATATGGTGCTTTGAGTTGCATACATAAATTTGGGTGCACACCCAATTTGCATATGCAAGTTATTTGAATAACAAGTCAATCAGCACTGATAACTGGGTGATAGCAAGCAATTGTTGGGCAATAATTGACAAAAATTAGAATTACACACGCATCTTTTTAGGTGTATTCTATAAAGAGATGTGTAAATTCTAGGGTGCAGATTCAAAAAGGGGGCACGGCCATGGGAGGAATATGGGTGGGTCGGGGGTGCTCCTGCAATTTGGGCACCAGGTTTTCATTGGTGTAAATCGTCACGCCTAAATACAAGCACAACACCAAAGGGTGGAAGCAGAATCAAGACCAAATGACCAGCCCAAACAGGAAGTAAGAGTGTCAAGAAAGTTTATTGGGACCCGACATGGCACATGCTGGGGGTGTAACTACTGCCAGCACCCGTGTTAGGCCAGCGTTAATTCCGGATTGGCACATAACAACCCTTTATAAAAAGAGCCTTTTAGTGTATCTGAATGGAACTCACTTTGAGCCAGTACTGGAAAAGTGTGAGCAAGATCTAAATAAATAAATAATTTGGAATCCAGAACTGTGCTCCTGTTGATAGGGAAAACTAATCTTATGGGCATCATTTTGAAATAGATTTAGTCCTTAGTGGAGCGCATGATCTGGTGCAGGAGGTAATGGTGCTGTGGCCACTTGATAACAGTGATCATAATATGATCGAATTTGATATTAGCTTTGGAGTAAGTATACGCAGTAAATCCAATATGTTAACATTTAACTTTCAAAAAGGAGACTATGATAAAATGAGAAGAATGGTGAAAAAAAACTTAGAGGAGCGGCTACGAGGGTCAAAAATTTACATCAGGCATGGATGCTGTTCAAAAATACCAACTTGGAAGCCCAGGCCAAATATATTCCACATATTAAAAAAGAACGACAGAAGACCAATCGACAGCCTGCATTGTTAAAAAGTGAGGTGAAGGAAGCTATTAGAGCTAAAAGAAAAATCCTTCAGAAAATGGAAGAAGGATTGGCCACTGTTGGAAACAGGATGCTGGGCTTGATGGACCTTTGCTCTTTCCCAGTGTGGCAACAATTATGTACTTGGAATTCATGAATGGAATCTTGCTACTCTTTGGGTTCTACATGGAATGTTGCTACACTTTGAAATTCTGCATGGAATCTTGTTATTCTTCAGAATTCCAGAATCTTGCTATTCTTTGGGGTTCTACATGGAATATTTGTACTATTTGGGTTTCTGCCAGGTACTTGTGACCTGGATTGGCCACTGTTGGAAACAGGATGCTGGGCTTGATGGACCTTTGCTCTTTCCCAGTATGGCAATACTTATGTACTTATGTAGCATAAGGAATGTCAAGTCAAATGCAAAGCGCTGATAAGGAAGGCTAAGAGGGACTTTGAAAAGATTGTGCTGGAGGCAAAAGCATGTAGTAAAATTTTTTTTAGGTATATTAAAAGCAAGAAGCTGGCAAAAGAATCGGTTGGACTGCAGGATGACTGAGTGGTAAAAGGGGCACTAAGGGAAGACAAGGCCATAGAGGAGAGATTAAATGAATTCTTTGCTTTGGTCTTCACCAAGAAAAATTTTGGAGATATACTGATGCCAGAAATGGTATTCAAAGCTGACGAGTCGGTGAAAATTAATGAAATCTCTATAAACCCGGAGGATGTAATGGATCAGTTTGACCAACTGAAAAGTAGCAAATCTCCTGGACCGGATGTACTGATTGAAAAATGAACTTGCGGATCTATTGTTAGTAATATGCAATTTATCTTTAAAATCAAGCATGGTACCAGAAGACTGGAGGGTGACCAATGTAACTCCAATTTTTTTAAAAGGTTCCAGAGGAGATATGGGAAATTATAGACCTGTGATGTCGGTGCTGGGAAAAATGGTAGAGATTATAAAAGAATAAATTACAGAGCATATTCAAAAGCATTGATTAATGAGACGAAAGCCAACATGGTTTCAATGAAGGGAACGGAAAACAAAAATGAGGACATTATAATGCCTTTGTATTGCTCCATGGTGCGACCTCACCTCAAATATTGTGTTCAGTTCTGGTCACTGCATCTCAAAAAATATATAATGGAATTAGAAAAGGTGCAGAGAAGGGCGACAGAAATTATAAAGGGGATGGGGTGACTTCCCTATGAGGAAACGCTAAAGTGGTTAAGGCTCTTCAGCTTGGAAAAGAGACGGGTGAGGGAAGATATGATAGAGGTCTATAAAATAATGAGTGGAGTGGAACGGGAAGACGTCAAGCGTCTGTTTACTGTTTCCAAAAATACCAGGACTAGGGGGCATGCGATGAAGCTACAAAGTAGTAAATTTAAAATGAATCAGAGAATCTTTTTTCTTCACTCAATGTGTAATTAAACTCTGGAGTTCATTGCCAGAGAATGTTATAAAGGCGGTTAGCTTAGTGGAGTTTAAAAAAGGTTTGGACGGCTTCCTAAAGGAAAAGTCCATAGACCATTATTAAATGGACTTGGGGAAAACCCACTATTTCTGGGATAAGCAGTATAGAATGTTTTGCACTTTTTGGGGTTCTTGCCAGGTATTTGTGACCTGGATTGGCCACTGTTGGAAACAGGATGCTGTGCTTGATGGACCTTTGGTCTGTCCCAGTATGACAACACTTATGTTAACTTGTCCGCGTTAAGTTTCATCTGCCTTTGAAATAACCATTTCCCCAGTCTTTCACAAGTTCGCAGTCTGCTGGTGTTGTGAGCCACTCCGAACAGTTCCAGACTGGCTTACCTCTCAAATGTCTTCATGTTCGAAAATGACTGGGGTTTTGTTTGCACTTAAGAACTGTGTAGGTACTTCCACAGAGCTAAACAACCCTTGTACATTATTAAGGCATTATGAAATAGGGGGGGGGAGGGGAGTCAAAACTCAAACAGCTTTGCAGCAGCCCTTAAAATAATTGCAACTTTCCCTCATTTTTAACTGATGACTGAGGAACAAATATCAATGGAAAATGCATCTAATCATATATTTCTTTCTACATTTGTAAACCTGGGAGTATAAGAATATTTTAAAGTGACATTATATAATATTAGATAAAGCTAGCAAGAATGCCTCTAGGGTGAAACATAATAGCTGTGTCAATTTTTACAATGTTTTTTTAAACTAACTTTAAGGTAATGGATGTCATAATGTATTATAAGGTACAAAATGTAAGGGTACTCCGTTAGCTTGTGATTTATTGATTATAAGTGTTTGCAATTACCAGGAAAATTGAACATTTACAACGTCACGCCCGATGGCATATTCTAAACAGAACTAGACTTACTTGAATGATAAAATATTATTATTGTGTAGTGCAAGAGTGAATTATTATCCTTCCATCCCCATTTTACTGCATTTTGCATTTCATAAATTAAATCTTATTACATGTATGGTTTTTTTTTTATTTCCCGGCAGGATGTATTACTTCAAGAACAAACAAAAGTCATTACGGCTCACAATGGCACAGCAATATCGCACACGGATCGTTGATGGAAAGTCCTGCTTGTTAAACTGGCATCCGTACTGTATATGTCCTGGCACTGGACAGCAGAGAGGCAGTTAATGACAAAAATAATAAGTATCCATTACAGGCAAAGGGTCTGTGTTGATTATGGAAAGTTACATGGGTGCAATAGGTAAGGGGGACTTCTTGGTCTAGGTAACCATAGTAACATAACATGAAGGAGCATTTTCTTGTCTGCTGAGCACCCCCAAATCCACCTTGAACCCACTTCCCCGAGCTGTACACCACTACAGTAGACCTTATGGGTGAAGGGGTCAAGTCAAACTTCTCTTACTCTACCGCTCCCCAGTACCTCTCCACTCTTGTCTCTCCCTACGTCCCCTCTCGAGTACTCCGTTCCGTGGATAAATCTCTCTTGTCTGTCCCCTTCTCCTCTACTGCTAATTCCAGACTCCGTTCCTTTTACCTTGCTGCACCTCACGCCTGGAATAGACTTCCCGAGCCTGTACGTCTAGCCCCGTCTTTGGCCGCTTTCAAATCCAGGCTAAAAGCCCACCTCTTTAACGCTGCTTTTGACTCCAAACCACTACTCACTTGCCCTGTACCCTTTTATCCCCACCGCTTTAATTCCCTTACCTCTTGGTTGTTCTGTCTGTTTGCCTGTCCTATTTAGATTGTGAGCTCTTTGAGCAGGGACTGTCTTTTCATGTATGGTGTACAGTGCTGCGTATGCCTTGTAGCGCTATAGAAGTGATAAGTAATAGTAGTAGTAGTAGTAGTAATGTAGAAGCCTGCCCTTGCAGATCAGCAACGCGGCCGCGCAGGCTTCTGTTTCTGTGAGTCTGATGTCCTACACGTACGTCAGACTCACAGAAACAGAAGCCTGCGCAGCTGTGTTGCTGATCTGCAAGGGCAGGCTTCTAGATGGAATGTTGCTAGTGGAGGAGTAGCCTAGTGGTTAGTGCAGTGGAACATGGAATGTTGTTACTATTTGAGATTCTGGAATGTTGCTATTACTTGAGATTCTACATGGAATGTTGCTACTATTGGAGATTCTGTTGCTACTATTGGAGATTCTACATGGAATGTTGCTATTCCACTAGCAACATTCCATTTTTAGATTGTGAGCTCTTTGAGCAGGGACTGTCTTTTCATGTATGGTATACAGCACTGCGTATGCCTTGTAGCGCTATAGAAGTGATTAGTAGTAGTAGTAAGGGAGCACCTATATGTGGGTACAGTGGGTTTCTGGTGAGTTTTGGAGGGCTCACAGTTTCCACCACAATTATAACAGGTAGGGGAAGGTATGGGCCTGGGTCCACCTGCCTGCAGTGCAGTGCACCCACCACTAGACTACTCCTGGGACCTGCATACTGCTCTAAAGGACTGAAGAATAACATCTGAGGCTGGCATAGAGGCTGGTATAATGTTTGTAAATCACATTTTGGGGGGTAGGCGGGGGTTAGTGACCATAGTGGCTTATTTGTTAATAAAACAGGTCTAGACCAAATTGTCCAACTTATAGCCCTAGATCTTTTTGTTTTGTTCCATTTTGGCAGAAAAATGTCCAAGTGTTAGGAACGTCCAGATCTTTCCCTTAACATGCCCCTGGCATGCCCCTCATGATTTGCATGCACTTCTGACGGGCTTTACAGAAAAATGTCTGAACATTGGTTTTGAAAATACCAATTTGGATATGTTTGTGAAAAATGCATCCAAATGCAGATTTATGCCACTTTTTGGACGTTTTTCTCTTTTGAAAATGAGCCCCATGCAGGCTTATTTTCGAAAGGGATCGCCGGCGATCTTCCGACACAAATCGGAAGAGATCGCCGGCGATCTCCCGATCCCGGCCAAATCGGTATTATCGAAAGTCGATTTTGGCCGGCTTCAACTGCTGTTTCTTCGCGGCACCAGCTAACCTTCAAGGGGGCGTGTTGGTAGGGTAGCAAAGGCGGGATGGGGGCGGGGGCGTGGGTGCGAGATGGCCGGCTTTGCCGTATAATGGAAAAAAAGAGGTGGGCTCGAACGAGCATTTCGCCGGCCGGACTTGGTCCATTTATTTTTAGGACCAAGTTTGGAAAAAGTGCCCCAACTGACCAGATGACCACCTCCCCTTACTCCCCCAGTGGTCACCAATCCCCTCCACCCCAAACAAAAAAAAACCAAATCACTTTTTTTGCCAGCCTGTATGCCAGCCTGAAATGCCATACCTAGCTCCTTGACAGCAGTATGCAGGTCCCTGGAGCAGTTTTTAGTGGGTGCAGTACACTTGAGGCAGGTGAACCCAGGCCCATCCCCTCCTACCTGTTCCACTTGTGGTGGTTAATGTAGAGCCCTCCAAAAAAAAACCAAAACCCACTGTACCCACATGTAGGTGCCCCCCTTCATCCCTAAGGGCTATGGTAGTGGTGTACAGTTGTGGGCAGTGGATTTTGAGGGGGATTTGGGGGGCTCAGCACACAAGGTAAGGGTGCTATGCACCTGGAAGCTATTTTTTTAAGTGCCCCCTAGGGTGCCCAGTTGGTGTCCTGGCATGTGAGAGGGGCCAGTGCACTACAAATTCTGGCTCCTCCCATGGCCAAATGCCTTGCATTTCGCCGGGTTTGAGATGGCCGGGCCTGGTTTCCATTATGGCTGAAAAACGAAGCCGGCTATCTCATATAAACCCGGCGATCCTTCTCTAAACCCAGCAAGCGATTTGGCCGGCGCCAAGTGTATTTTGAAAATACACTTGGCTCCGCCCGCCGTTCGATTATGCCCCTCATAGTAACATAGTAGATGAAGGCAGATAAAAACCTGCATGTTCCATCCAGTCTGCCAACAAGATAAACTCATAGTGGGGCCCTTTTATAAAGATGCACCATAAAGTGACCTGTGGTAGTCTGGGCGCGTGTATTGGACGTGCGATGGACCATCTCTCCATGTGCATCTGGAAAAAAGGGGAAGGTGTGGGCCGGGAAATGGACGTATGGCAAAATGAAAGCTAGCGAGCTTCTATTTACGGCCAGAACCCTTAACGTCACCCATTTACATAGTGGTAAAGGCTCAGACGTTACCCGCACGGTAACTGTCCAGCATGCACCAACTGCCGATTACCACCAGGAATGTCCCCACCGCAGAAAATAGAAGATTATTTTCTACTGCATGTTTTCAGCACACGCCAAACTCAGAATTACCAGCCAGTGCACACGCTAGCCAAAATTGCCACAAGAGCCACGCGGTAGCCAGGCTGTAACTCCATTTTGGCACATGTTGGGCACGTATAGAGGGGCATTTTTCGAATGGGGACACCTATCGCTAAGGGTGCCCATCTCCGAGGATGGCGCGGTGAAGGGGCGGGGCCAACTGTATTTTCGAACAAGATGAGCGTCCATCTTTCGTTTTGAAAATACGGTTGGGGGCACCCAAATCTCGACCTAAATGCTGAGATCGCTGGATTTAGAGATGGGCACCCTCGGTTTTCCCCCATAATGGAAACCGATGGCGCCCATCTCAAAAAAGAACCAAGGCATTTGGTCGTGGGATGGGCCAGGATTCGTAGTGCACTGGTCCCCCTCACATGCCAGGGCACCAACCGGGCACCCTAGGGAGCACTACAGTGGACTTCGCAAATTGGTCCCAGGTGCATAGCTCCCTTACCTTGGGTGCTGAGCCCCCCCCCCAAACCCCCCCAAACCCACTCCCGACAACTCTACACTACTACCATAGCCCTAAGGGGTGAAGGGGGCACCCACATGTGGGTACAGTGGGTTTCTGGTGGGTTTTGAAGGGCTCCCATAATTCCACCACAAGTGTAACAGGTAGGGGGGATGGGCCTGGGTCCGCCTGCCTGAGGTATACTGCACCCACTAAACCTGCTCCAGGGACCTGCATACTGCTGTCATGGACCGGAGTATGACATTTAAGGCTGGATATAGAGGCTAGCAAAACATTTCTTAAAGTTATTTTTTTTGAAGGTGGAAGGGGGTTGGTGACCACTGGGGGAGTCAGGGGAGGTCATCCCTGATTCCCTCCGGTGGTCATCTGGGCAGTTCGGGCACTTTTTTGTGACTTGGACCTAAAAAAAAAGGGACCCAAAAAAGTGGAGCAAATTCTCGCCAGGGACGCCCATTTTTTCCATTATTGGCCGCTGCTGGCCATCTCTTAACCACGCCCTGGCACGCCCCTATCCCACTTTCACTACCCTTCTGACACGCCCCCGGGAACTTCGGCCGTCCCGGCGATGGAAAGCAGTTGGGGACGCCCAAAATCGGCTTTCGATTATGCCGATTCTGGTGCCCCTGAGAAAAGGGCGCCCATCTCCCGATTTGTGTCGAAAGATGGGCGCCCTTCTGTTTCGAAAATGAGCTGGATAGACACTTACGCGGCTTAGTAAAAGGGCCCCGTAAAGCACTGTGAATCAATGCAGCTAATTTGAACTGTATTCGGGCCACAATTGCCAGCCAATGAAGATCATAATAGTTTCTAACAGATTATCCTTTCTTAAATAACATTTTTCTTTGAGGTCATTACAAAGACGATGTTTTACTTTTATTCAAAGAGGATCGTCAACAGCTAAATACTTTCTGTAACTGGTTAAATCAATGGGATAATTTTCATATCTGAACATCTTTTAAAAAATCAGAGGGGGGAATGGTTTTATCACTACCATTTTTCATAAGCCCACTGATAAAAAACAGATTATTATATTAGCAAAGCTATGTTTAAAGAATAATCTTCTTGTCAGTCAATTTCTCAGACATGAAAAGCTGTGCTCTACACAAAAGGAATATGAAAGATAATCAATTGATATGAGAACAAGATTTCAGAGAGGGGCTATCCAGATAAATGCATTACAAGAGGCTCCACGCCAAGAACTAAACCAAAAGAAAAAAAATAACAAATGGGTTTGCCATCTTTGTTTCTCTTATTTGGCCAGAGATATCAACTAATTTTCCTTGAGCTTTTTCAAAATAATGTACAAATTGATTTCCTTCTCCTGTTTGTTTTTATATCTATCCATTTTTTTATGACTATCAAAAAAATAGTACAAAGGGCCTTTAAAAACAAAAGGGAACACAGTTTTTTTTCATTTAAAAAAATCCTGTGTGACCCCTGACGCAGGTGCAGTAGCACCGAAACACGCCCGTGTCGGGTCTCTCTTCAATCAAAGTTCACTATTAAAGGATTTTTTTTTTAATGAAAAAACTGTGTTCCCTTTTGTTTTTAAAGGCCCTTTGTGCTGTTTTTTTTGCTTGGTCTTCTCTTTTCGTACTTGGTTCCCTCTCTTTGTTAGATTATCAAAAAAATAGTAACATACAAGTTATAATTGTTTTTTTTTTCTTTCTTATTGTTGAATTTGCACCCTTCTTCCCCTTTTTCCATTTAACCTAACAAAAGGAAAAAGCCGTATCCACCCACCTAGCAATTTACACCCATGTAATCCAAAAATCACAACGATCCAAAGGGAGGGAGCAGAGAAGTTTCCTCTCACAAACCTAAGAACGTAAGAGAGTAGCCATACTGGGTCAAATCAATGGTCCATCTAGTCCAGTATCCTCTTTCCCAAACAGTGGCCAAGCCAGGTCACAAGTACCTGGCAGAAACCCAAATCGTGGCAACATTCCAGAACCCCAAAGAATAGCAAGATTCTAGAATCCTAAAGAGTGACGATTCCATGCAGAATCTCAAAGAGTAGCAACATTCCATACTGCAAATCCCAGGGCAAGCAGTTACTTCCCATGTCTGTCTCAATAGCAGACTATGGACTTTTCCTCCAGGAATTTGTCTAAACCTTTTTTTTAAACCCAGATATGCTAACTGCTGTTACCACATCCTCCAGCAAAGAGTTCTAGAGCTTAACTATTCATTGAGTGAAAAAATATTTCCTCCTATTTGTTTTAAAAGTATTTCTATGTGACTTCATTGAGTGTCCCCTAGTCTTTGTACTTTTGAAACGAGTAAAAATTTGACTTACTACTACTCATTCTACACCACTCAGGATTTTGTAGACTTCAATCATATCTCCTCTCATCCGTCTCTTTTCCAAGCAAAAGAGCCCTAACCTCTTTAGCCTTTCCTCATACGAGAAGAGTTCCATCCCCTTTATCATTTTGGTTGCTCTTTGAAGCTTTTCTAATTCTGCTATGTCTTTTATGAGATGTGGCGACCAGAACTGAATGCAATATTCAAGGTGCGGACACACCATGGAGCAATACAAAGGTCTTATTCACCATCTCTTTCCTAATAATTCCTAGCATCCTATTTGCTTTTTTGGCCGCCACCATACACTGAGCAGAAGATTTCAGCGTATTCTCAACAACGACACCAACATATTTAGGTGTGTGTGTGTGTGTGTTTAGGGACTGTATATACATATACAGTCCCTAAACACACACACACCTAATTCCCTTACCTACATCATACAACCTACATAAGCTCACATGCACATGTATACACTATTAGACACACATACCCAATTACACTTATCTCTGCCTACCCAAAGTGCACCCTGAATTCCACATACATTACCTCCTCACATCTACATCTTATACAAGCCTATACACACCCCATCTCCTCTCACACAACTCCAATTCATACTCCAAAATCACCCAACTCCATACTCTAATAAACCACCCCACTCACATGCACTAGCATACACACCCATGACATACATATTCATGCCACACCCACAGCCTCATACCTCTATACTCTTCCACATACTCCATATGCCTCAATATACATATCATACACCTTCATACACAGCCCATATCCACAACCTCCACCCACACACTTCCCATATAGACATACAAACACACACTAATACACCTTTACACACTTGTTTTCCCATATACCACCACACAGACTCCATAACCATACACCAACAACATGCTAATCTACCACACCACCACCACCACACAAACTCTTTATATAAAGGTTGATGAGTCAACTGTTGTAGATCATGTCTGATTCTTCGAGTGAGAGTAATAGACTCTTCACATAGACTCTGTCGCCGAATCACGGTCCGTGTTGAGTCAGATTGAAGAATGGATAATTAAAGATCTCCAGCCATTTTTGTCAACTCCGCTGTTGTTCCTCACTTGCTTGCTGTGTGCGGAGTGTGAACTGTTGTTTAATATGTGTGTGCTAACTTTCACACCACATGGTGTCAGTGACAACGCCTACATGCTGGTGCATAGGATCCGACTCTGTGGGTGCTGTGGGTGCTTGAGCACCCCCAATATTGAGCAAATTCCTTGTATGTGTCCAGGGAGGGATTATTTCCATTAGGCTTAGCACCCCCAATAATTTTGAAAAGTTGGCTCCTATGTGCTGGTGTACAAATGTTGATTTATGCTCTACTCGATAATGGAATCTGGACTCCAAGTTTCCATTAGAGAATACTATCTTAACACATAGATTTTAGCCACCTATATCAATATATTGCTGCTCGTTCAATGTTGAATATTGTTAGATAGATTTACTCTGAACACGTATGGAGAACAACAGTGTATGTCCACTTATAAATGATTTATACTCTAGATACGTGCCCCCACATGCCTGAATAATAGATGTTCTTCTGAATCAGTATCTGGTCTAGCATCTTCTGAGCTTCATAGGCACGTAAACCCAGAATGGCACCTTGCAAGCATCAGGATAGTTTCTCTGAGAAGGAGGTAGAGCTGTTATGTCAGCCGCTTCTGCAGAATGAGGGCATCATATACCCCGAGGGACAGGGACTAGCCTGCAAACTCCTCTTGTTGACTTACAAGTACATTCACTCTGCAGCTCCTCAGTACCTCTCCACTCTTACCTCTGCCTACACTCCTCCCCGGGAACTCCGTTCATCTGGTAAGTCTCTCTTATCTGTACACTTCTCCTCCACTGACAACTCCAGACTCCGTTCTTTTTATCTTGCTGCACCATACGCCTGGAATAGACTTCCTGAGTCAGTATGTAAAGTTCCAGCTCTGGCCATATCCCCACGATGAGTAATTCCCTCATCCCTCATTTGCCCTGTTTCTCTTGATTAGTTTGTAAGCTCTGTTAAGCAAGGACTGTCATGTTTAGTGTACAGTGCTGCGTACGTCTAGTGGAATTATAGAAATGATAAATAGTAGTAGTAGTATAAGAGGACTTCTCCTAGCCGTGAACTCTTTGGTGTAAACAGACACGCAAAAGTCTTGTACTTCAGTGTCCTTAGCGTCTTATGTATTTCTATTAGATTCCTATTGGAATGCTAATTTGTCAATAGTGACCACGTTGGTTCTACAGTGCACACTTTACAATCATTATGTACACCACAGAGAATAGTGTCACATCATGTTGTTAAATATATCCACAGAAAATAAGAGTGGAAATATAAACATTACGTCACATGTCATGGAAAGAATGTAAATCTTTTTGTAACTATTCCAGCTTATTTTCGAAAGAGAAGGGCGCCCATCTTCCGGCATAATCGAAAGCCGATTTTTTGACACCCTCAACGGCTTTCCATCGCAAGGACGACCAAAGTTCACGGGGGCGTGTCGGCAGGGTAGCGAAGGCGGGACTGGGGCATGATTAGGAGATGGGCGTCCTTGCCCGATAATGGAAAAAAGAAGGGCGTCCCTGACGAGCACTTGGCCGACTTTACTTGGTCCATTTTTTTTCATGACCAAGCCATGAAAAGATGCCTGAACTGAGCAGATGACCACCGGAGGGAATCTGGGATGACCCTGACGAGCACTTGGCCGACTTTACTTGGTCCATTTTTTTTCATGACCAAGCCATGAAAAGATGCCTGAACTGAGCAGATGACCACCGGAGGGAATCGGGAATGACCTCCCCTTACTCCCCCAGTGGTCACCAACCCCCTCCCACCATAAAAAACAGGTTAAAAATACTTTTTTGCCAGCCTCAAATGCCAAACTCAGGTCCATCGCAGCAGTATACAGGTCCCTGGAGCAGTTGTAGTGAGTGCAGTGTACTTCAGGCAGGTGGACCTGGGGGGGGGGGGGGGTTGTGGGGCTCAGCACCCAAGGTAAGGGAGCTATGCACCTGGGAGCAATTTATGAACTCCACTGCAGTGCCTCCTAGGGTGCCCGGTTGGTGTCTTGGTATGTGAGGGGGATCAGTGCACTACAAATGCTGGCTCCTCCCATGGCCAAATGGCTTGGGTTTGGCTGTTTTTGAGATGGGCGTCCTTGGTTTCCATTATCGGCGAAAACCAAGGTCAGCCATCTCTAAGGGCAGCCATCTGTAAGGTCGACCTAAATGTCAAGATTTGGGTGTCCCCAGCCGTATTATCGAAACGAAAGATGGACACCCTTCTTGTTTCGATAATATGTGTTTCCCCGCCCTTTTGTGGCGCCGTCCTTAGAGATGGGCGCCCCCGTTCGATTATGCCCCCACGTTACTCATATCAAAATAGTCCTTACGTATATTAGGCTGGAGTAGTAGGGTAGCATCTGATACAACTATGCGTATCTTTTGACATGCACCTAGTAAACTAAGACCATGTTTACACGTTTCTGTAATACACCGTTCCCTAATTTTAATGCAAGGCATATACATAAGTACATAAGTATTGCCATACTAAAGGTCCATCAAGCCCAGCATCCTGTTTCCAACAGTGGCCAATCCAGGTCACAAATACCTGGCAAGATCCCCAAAAAGTATAATAAATTTATGCTGGTTATCCTAGAAATAAGCAGTAGATACTTTCTTCGGTTGGGTTGGGTTGGGTTAACTTACTACTCTTGTCAACTTTCACTTTCAGCCATCTTTGTGGCCAGCTCTAAATTGCTTCTGTGGTTTCTCGCTGCTGCTTAGCGAGGTGATTTATACTTTTGGACTTCAGATGAATTGCCCCCCCCCCCCCGAGTTCCCTTTAGAAAACATGCGCAGAGAAGGTAAGGACCCTCTATTTGAAGAAGACCTTGGTTCCTAGGCCTTTAATAGGATGTGTAAAGAACTTTCTTTGAAATATTCCGAAAAGGAGCTGCCGGTGCAGCTGGCTCTCCTGCTGTCGCAGCTCCTGTTTTCCTTGGCAGGGAGGAAAGGTTTGCCACCTGTGACAGACTGAGCTTGGCGATGATGGTAATTATGATGATTGTAAAGACGGGAGAGATAATGATAATGGAATTACATCCTGCAATGAGGAAGTTGCTTTAATATTCCTGACAACTTGACCCGATAGCATTTCTTAGCCTTACAAAGGTATCCTCTGTTTACAACCGCACTGGTTTGCTTTGAAGTTATTTTATGTTTGTTAAATGGTGTATTCTGGCTCTGTGCGTTCCATGTGGGTGCTAATAGAAATCGCTGTCCATGATACAAATGTCCCAGTCGGAGCTGTTGTATTTATCTTTGAGGAATTCAGAGTTTAATTACTAGAGGTCTTGCCTATGTGCTAAGCAATGTGCCCACAGGAACTGTTCCAAACTGCATTTATTATTTTTTCTTTATAGATAAAGAATTGGAAAAAACAATTCTGAGTGAAATGAGTTCAAAATTTATTATATTTGACCCTAAGTATAGAATTTAGTTTACTGACTGGCTGCTTGACCCTCTGAGGGGTGCAGGGCCATGTGCAGAGACTCATTGTAGGGCGTAATTTGTATAAATATTTGCATGATTGACTAGGGGCCAGAAAGCAGTACCATTTGAGAAAGACACAGTCACTCAGGCATAGGTCCAGCCAGGGGCATAGCTACGAGCGGGCCTGGGTGGGCCCAGGCCCATCCAATGTCGGCTCAGGCCCGCCCACCCAAGCGCGGTTGAAAAGTGCACACACTGCAGCAGCCTTCTCATAGCTGTAGTGTACCGCGGCGCCCGCTCAACTGATCCAGCCAGCCCACCTACCTTTCAGGCTTGAGGCAGACTCGGCATGCACAGCACACAGTCGGCAGCTCTTGACCTCTAGTGGTGACCCCCATGCGTGACGTCCTCTTCCACGCTGAGGCCGCTGCATGCTGCTGATGATTCAGAGGACATGACAGGAATTGTTCCTGTGACAGGAATTGTTCCACTGGTGATTCAGAGTCATGATGTTGTTCCATCCCACGCGGTATGTTGCGGCTGTGCGCAGCGGCGCGCTCAGTGTCGTTCTTGCTCTGCTCCATCTGTCTCGAGATACTGAGTGTGATACAAAAGTACAATCGAACTGTTGCGGTGCAACTTTACTGCCAAGCAGCTGCCAGCCCACTGAGCCTAGCCCAGCACTGCAGGTAATACAATTTTAAATACGTCTTGTTTTAAACTTTTTACATCATAATTTTTAACATCGTTTAATTTTTTTTTAAACTAAGCTAGCTGGGGCCTGGGCACTATTAAAATTTATTGTTGTGGAATTTCTGGGTGGGGTAAGCACTTCACTGCCTAGGGCAAAAAATGTATATATTTGATGATTAAAATATGCCTTTTTTTGCCCTGCAGTGAAGAGCCCACCCAGAAGCCCACCACCATGACCAGCCAACGTTTTGATTGCTCTTGTATTCAAAATGATGGCTCTGGTCTGGTGGTGGGCTTCTGGATAGGGGGTTTCACTGCCTAGGGCAATGAGGAGCTCATATATATGATATATACCTATCTATAAATAGTGCTCACCCATATTTATTTTATTTTTGTTACATTTGTACCCTGTGCTTTCCCACTCATGGCAGGCTCAATGCAGCAGGCAATGGAGGGTTAAGTGACTTGCCCAGAGTCAAAAGGAGCTGCCTGTGCAGGGAATTGAACTCAGTTCCTCAGGACCAAAGTCCACCACCCTATCCACTAGGCCACTCAGCTCTGGGCCCAGCCAAAATGTCAGGTCTGGCTACGCCACTGGGTCCAGCCCTGATTTATGACCTAGAATTATCTCCCTGTTAACTAAGCTGCACTAGCGGCTGCCGTGTACCAACGCCGACACAGCCCATTCACTTTGAATGGCTGTGTCGGCAATGCCGCATGGCAGCTGCTAGCAAGACTTAAGAGGGTTAGTTTTTAACATGTTTTTTATATAATTTATTTATGTAATTTATATTATAACATAACAGTAATAGTAGTATACTGATATAACCACAAAGTTCTAAGCAGTTCACAGCACTTGTTATGAAGCCAAAGCCAGGAAATACGGCAAAAAGTAACAAACAATAACTCTAAATTATTTAAGCAAAACAAGCTTCTGGAAAAGGTAAAACTTAAGCTTCCTCCTAAATAAAACATAGGAAACAAATTGAGAAAAAACAAGAAGAAAGGTCTTGCCAGAATTTGGAAGCTTAATTTGCCAACAATAATTCATTAATTTTCAATCTCTTACAACCTCTGGCAGAAGGAAAACTGAACGGAGAGTTATTGTTAATTCGCAGAGACCTGGACAAATATGAAAACTGCACGTTATCCAACATATTTTTCGGGACTGCACCATCTAAAATTTTAAAGAAAAAACAAGCAAACTTAAACAAAACCCCGGTCTGTATCGGTAACCAATGTAATTTAATAAAATACCCCGAGATCCTATCACATTTTTTGAGACATAAAAATTAGATGCACTGCTGTGTTCTGTAATATCTGAAGCTTTTCTAGCTTAAGCTTAGCACTTCCCAGAAAAGTCAAGTTACAATAATCTAACTTCCACAGTGTCAGAGCTTGAACTAAGAGCCTAAGTTTATCAGTTTCAAAGAGGCATCTCATGCGTCTGAATTTTCTTAATTAAAAAAACAAACTGGTAATTCAAATATTAATTTGCAGGTCAAGAGACAAGGTGCTATCCACGTCAACTAAGATTTTAATTATGGAAGAAAAAGAATATTTAGTTTGATTAAGCTGAATATAATCCAGTATAGGATCAGGGTTATTGGACAGCAACAAGAATTTAGGAGGTCTTTTACTTAGCTCGAGTTATCTGCAGCAGGTTCCATAGGGATAAAATGTGCCCTGCTGCAGATAACTTGAGCTAAGCTTTAGTAAAATACCCTCTAAGTTTTCTCTGGATTTAACCTAAGTTTATAAGTCTTCATCCAGGAAGAAATTAGATCTAAACAATTCTCAACCAACAGAGTAACCCGATTGATGGGCTAATAAAAAAGAATCATAACTGAAATGTCATTAGCATAGATTTATTTATTTATTTATTTATTACATTTGTACCCCACATTTTCCCACCTATTTGTAGGCTCAATGTGGCTTACATAGCGCCGTGGGGCGAAAGCCTCCTCCGGTGAAGAAACAATTATAGAGTGATGTTATTTTAAATGAAATAGATATGTATAGATACATTAGAGAAACATAGAGAGGGAAGTTATATAAAGTTCATTAAGTTCATAACAAATTTGGGTTTCTTTGAATTGCTGGATTAAGTTGGGTCCTTAGGACATGCCTTTTCGAACAGGTAAGTCTTTAGTGATTTCCGGAAGTTGAGGTGGTCATACGTAGTTTTCACGGCCTTTGGGAGTGCATTCCAGAGTTGTGTACTTATATATGAGAAGCTGGATCCATGAACTGATTTGTATTTGAGTCCTTTGCAACTAGGGTGGCGGAGACTTAAATAAGAGCGTGATGATCTGATTGAGTTTCTGGTTGGTAGGTCTATGAGGTCAGACATATATCCTGGGGTATCACCGCATATAATTTTATGGACCAGGGTACAAATTTTAAAAGTAATAGTTCTCTGATTGGTAGCCAATGTAATTTTTCACGAAGGGGTTTGGCCCTATCAAATCGCGGTCTTCCAACTACAAGCCTGGCTGCCGTATTTTGAGCAGTCTGAAGCTTCTTTATAAGGTTTTCTTTGCATCCGGCATCAATTCCGTTACAATAGTCGGCATGGCTAAGGACCACTGATTGTACCAGATTGCAAAATATTCTATATATAGCGCCTAAAGACTAAGCATATGCTATAATTAGCACCTAGATTTAGGTGCCGATTATAGAATATGCTTACTTGATACGTCAGTGCCTAAATCTAGGCGCATCCATTTATACCCTCAAAAATGTGGTGTAAATTCCAGTGTGTAGATTTATGTACAGTTGGCCACATTCTATAACTACGTGGGTAAATTTCCAAATGTCCATGAAATGCCCATTTCCCTGCCCATAACCATGCTCCTTTTTACCTGTGCGTTAGAAGTTTGGCGCACTTCGTTACAGAATGTGTTTAGCAAATTGTGTGTCCAAATTCGAATTAGTGCCAATTAGTACTCATTATTGCTTGTTATGTGCTGTTACCAGCATCATTTGCTTGCTAAGCTCGTTAAATTGCACACATTGTTGTAGAGTCAGCGCAGCCCTCTAGGCGCACTATATAGAATCCAGATGTTAGTGTACAAAGTTGCATGCACAAGTTATAAAATAAGGGCAGTTGGATGCACAACTTAATTGAATCATTTGCTGTTAACTGGAGTAACCACTACTACTACATATTTCTATAGCACTAGTAGACGTACGCAGCGCTGTACATTTGAACATGAAGAGACAGTCCCTGCTTGACAGAGCTTACAATCTAATTAGGACAGAGAAACAAGACAAATAAGGGATAAGGACAAAGAATAGCAAGATTCTGTGCAGAATCCCAAAGGATAGCAAGATTCCGGAATCCCAAACACTACTACTACTACTACTTATCATTTCTGCAGCGCTACTAGACATACGCAGTGCTGTACACTTGAACATGAAGAGACTGACCATTCTTGAAAGAGCTTACAATCTAATCAAGACAGAGAAACAGGACAAATGAGGGATAAGGACAAAGAGTAGCAAGATTGTGTGTAGAATCCTAAAGAGTAGCAACATTCCGGAATCCCAAAGACTACTACTACTACTTATCATTTCTATAGTGCTACTAGATGTATGCAGCGCTGTACACTGCACATGTAAGAGACAGTCCCCTGCTCGACAGAGCTTACAATCTGATCAAGAGAGACAAACAGGACAAATAAGGGATAAGGACAAAGAGTAGCAAGATTCCATACAGAATCCCAAATAGAAGCAAGATTCCAGAATCCCAAAAAGTAGCAAAGTTCCAGAATCTCAAAAAGTAGCAAGATTCTAGAATCCCAAACACTACTACTACTACTACAACTACTACTGCTTATCATTTCTATAGCACTACTAGACATACGCAGCGTTGTACACTGAACATGTAAGAGATAGTCCCTGCTCAACAGAGCTTACAATCTAATTAAGACAAACAAAGAGTAGCAAGATTCCGGAATATAAGTACATAAGTACACAAGTAATGCCATACTGGGAAAAGACCAAGGGTCCATCGAGCCCAGCATCCTGTCCATGACAGCGGCCAATCCAGGCCAAGGGCACCTGACAAGCTTCCCAAACGTACAAACATTCTATACATGTTATTCCTGGAATTGTGGATGTTTCCCAAGTCCATTTAGTAGCGGTTTATGGACTTGTCCTTTAGGAAACCGTCCAACCCCTTTTTAAACTCTGCTAAGCTAACCGCCTTCACCACTTTCTCTGGCAATGAATTCCAGAGTTTAATTATACGTTGGGTGAAGAAGAATTTTCTCCGATTTGTTTTAAATTTACTACACTGTAGTTTCATTGCATGCCCCCTAGTCCTAGTATTTTTGGAAAGCGTGAACAGACGCTTCACATCCACCTGTTCCACTCCACTCATTATTTTATATACCTCTATCATGTCTCCCCTCAGCCGTCTCTTCTCAAAGCTGAATAGCCCTAGCCTCCTTAATCTTTCTTCATAGGGAATTCGTCCCATCCCCGCTATCATTTTAGTCGCCCTTCGCTGCACCTTTTCCAATTCTACTATATCTTTCTTGAGATGCGGCGACCAGAATTGAACACAATACTCAAGGTACGGTCGCACCATGGAGCGATACAACACCCATATAACATTATAACATCCTCACACCTGTTTTCCATACCTTTCCTAATAATACCCAACATTCTATTCTCTTTCCTAGTCGCAGCAGCACACTGAGCAGAAGGTTTCAGCGTATTATTGACGACGACACCCAGATCCCTTTCTTGGTCCATAACTCCTAACGTGGAACCTTGCATGCCATAGCTATAATTCGGGTTCTTTTTTCCCACATGCATCACCTTGCACTTGTTCACATTAAACGTCATCTGCCATTTAGCCGCCCAGTCTCCCAGTCTCGTAAGGTCCTCTTGTAATCCCAAAGAGTAGCAAGATTCTGCAGAATCCCAAACAGTAGCAAGATTCCAGAATTCTAAACACTACTACTACTGCTACTTATCATTTCTATAGTGCTACTAAATGTATGCAGTTCTGTACACTGGACATGAAGAGACAGTCCCTGCTCAACAGAGCTGACATTCTGATCAAGCCAGACAAACAAGACAAATAAGGAATAAGGACAAAGAGTAGCAAGATTCCATGCAGAATCCCAAAGAGTAGCAAGATTCCAGAATCCCAAAGAGTAGCAAAGTTCCGGAATCCCAAAAAGTAGCAATATTCTAGAATCTCAAACACTACTACTACTACTTATCATTTCTATAGCGCTACTAGACATACACAGTGTTGTACACTGAACATGTAAGAGACAGTCCCTGCTCAACAGAGCTTACAATGTAATCAAGACAAACAGGACAAATAAGGGATAACGGTATTACTTACAGACATGAGTACTGTACAGATGAATAGGAGTTAAAAGCAGCCTCAAAAAGTTGGGCTTTTAGCCTAGATTTAAATATGGCCAGAAACGGAGCTCAGGAAGTCTATTCCAGGCATACAGTTCAGCAAGATGCTAGGAACAGAGTCTGGAGTTGACAGTTAACAGCCAATTAATGGCTTTAATTGATGTAAATTGCTAGCAATTAGCATTTTTATGCACAGCTGCCCTTAGTCCCTATTCTAGAACTTGCCCACACCGATTCCATCACATACAATTTCAAGAAAGGCATGGATGTGGGAGAAGCATGGGTGGGTCAGGGTGTTGCCTAGGAATTAGGCACGCAGGTTATCGAACACTAGGTGTTTTTTTTTTTGTTACATTTGTACCCCGTGCTTTCCCACTCATGGCAGGCTCAATGCGGCTTACATGGGGCAATGGAGGGTTAAGTGACTTGCCCAGAGTCACAAGGAGCTGCCTGTGCCTGAAGTGGGAATTGAACTCAGTTCCTCAGTTCCCCATCCCCAGGACCAAAGTCCACCACCCTAACCACTAGGCCACTCCTACTATTTGAGATTCTACATGGAATGTTGCTATTCCACTAGCAACATTCCATGTAGAAGTCGGCCCTTGCAGATCACCAATGTGGCTGCGCAGGCTTCTGCTTCTGTGAGTGTGTGATGTCCTGCACGTACGTACGTGCAGGACGTCAGACTCACAGAAACAGAAGCCTGCGCAGCCTTCTACATGGAATGTTGCTAGTGGAATAGCAACATTCCATGTAGAATCTCCAATAGTATCTATTTTATTTTTGTTACATTTGTACCCTGCGCTTTCCCACTCATGGCAGGCTCAATGCAGCTTACATGAGGCATTGGAGGGTTAAGTGACATGCCCAGAATCACAAGGAGCTGCCTGTGCCTGAAGTGGGAATTGAACTCAGTTCCTCAGTTCCCAGGACCAAAGTCCACCACCCTAACCACTAGGCCACTCCTCCACTCCTAATTGCCAAGTGACATGGTGCAAGTGCTCGCACTTAGGGGGGGGGGGGTCTTTTACAAAGGCATGGTAGTGTTTTTAGCGCGTGGTAATGATTAAAGCATGCTACACTCTAGAGACGCCCATAGGAATATATGGGCATCTCTAGAATTTAGCACACACTTATTTTTAGCGCTTGCTAAAAACGCTAGTGTACCTTTGTAAAAGGGCCATGTAAAGTTTGGCGTGAAATCATGGACTTATGCTAGTATTCCATAATCTCAATTTTACATGGAACTGCTGTTATAGAATTTGCACTTAGGGCTAGATTCTATATATGGTGCCAACCCCCCCCCCCCCCCCATAAAAAAAACAAAACAAAACACTAATCTATAAATTCTATAAGCCGGGCTTAAAGTTAGGCATGGTTTATAGAACAGTACAGCCAGGAATCGCGCCTAACTTTAGGTGCAACCATTTGCACCAACTGAAACATGATGTAAAAGCACATGCCTACATTAGATGCATATCCCTGTTATTCTATAACAACACGTGTTAATTTTAGGAACGCTCCCATTACATCCATGTCCTTCCCAGATCACACATAAATGTTAGGTGTGGACCCCCGCACCTAAATTTATGCACATAAATGCCAATTAAATCTAATCAGTGCCAATAATTGCTTGTTAAAAAAAACAATTATTGGTGCTAATTAGCTTGCTATCCAATTAAATGGGACGTGCACTCAAATTTGCGCACATAATTTTGGGTGACGTATAGAATTAGGGGGGGTTAGTGCATATCATCATGCACCTACATGTTGGCACTCTCTTCAATCAACCCCAAATCATTTACTTGGACTTAACATTTTAAAAAGTGCCCGTACCAACTAAGGTGCCCTTTTATTAAGCAGTGGTAGCCCAACACGGGCTTACAGCTCGCTCTTCCGGGATTACCGCTGGCTCAATGTGGCCACCAGAGGTAGTCCGGGGGAAAAAGAAAACCCTTGGAAATGGCTTATGCAGCGATAACCTGTCAGTAATCAGGCAACGCCGTGTGCTGCCGAGTTACAGCCGGGTTAATGCATGAGCTCTTATAGCCACCTCAATGGGTGGCAGTAAGGGCTCCCCGCCGCATGGCTACGTGGTAAGAGTTCTTTTGCCGCATGGCCACGTGTGCCTGGGTTTTTTTTTACCCGCCGCAGAAAAAAGGACCTTAGCGCACGGAGAAAACCGCCCCTGCCGCAAGTGCAAGGATCTTTTTCCTGCAGCTTGGTCACAGGACCCCTGAATGCGCATTCAACAAATGCAAACCCCTAGTCTATGTTGCTCAAACCTTGGACCGTTGCAACACCTTCATTTCCAAACTCATTTGAAAGCCAACTCCACTAAATATCATTTGCATTTATAAACTGGAAAAAGTATAGCGAACATCAAGCATGGTAGTCTTCCTACTCTTCGACTTTCATAAGAGGTTGATTTTAAAAAAAATGCAGTGCTAGAAAATATATGCAAAGCGTGAACTGCACCATCAACAAAGCACAAGCTCACCCAGCATGTGATTTTATCTTCATTAGTAAAATAAGCTAATTATGCAATTTAATCAGTAAATCATGTAAACACTATCAACGTTCATGGCCTATTTCCTACTTATACCTGTCCACTGCAACAAATAGTATTGCATTGTATTTTGTCAACCTACTTCTCAATAGTTCTGTGTATGCAGTGGCGTACTAAGGGGGGGGCGGTCCGCCCCGGGTGCACGCGGCTAGGGGGGGTGCCGCGCATCTTTGACAACTCTCGTTCTCTGCTCCCTCTGGCCCCGGAACGGGTTATTTTCTGTAACGGGGCAGAGGGAGCAAGGAACGAGCCTTGCTGACAGACGCGCGCCCCCCCCCCCCCCCCAGCAGGTAAAGATGCACGGGGGGGGGGGTGTCGTTTCGCTGGGGGGAGCTGCCCCTTTCTCGTCCCCTGTCCCGCCCCTTCCACGCCCTCACCTCCCCCCGTCATCTCGCCTCCCCCTCCCCTCCCCTTACTCTGCTATCCCAATCCCTGGTGGTCTAGAGGTACCTCTTCGTGGCAGGAAAGAGCCCCCTCTTTCCTGCCCGGAGCTGCTAGCTGCCCTGCATCCTCCTGTCCTGTGGTGAGTCCGACTCTCGGCGTTTCAAAATGGCCGCCGAGAGTTGAAGTCTCGCGAGGCTGCTTCCACTCTCGGCGGCCATTTTGAAATGCTGAGAGCCGGACTTACCACAGGACAGGAGGATGCAGGGCAGCTAGCAGCTCCGGGCAGGAAAGAGGGGGCTCTTTCCTGCCCCAAAGAGGTACCTCTAGACCACCAGGGATTGGGATAGCAGAGTAAGGGGAGGGGGGATAGTCGTGTTTTGCCGGGGGGGGGGGGTCGTGTTGCACCCGGGGAGCGCTGCACCTGGGGGGGCGCATTGGCGATCCGCCCCGGGTGTCAGCCCCCTAGGAACGCCACTGTGTGTATGCCAGACAATGATGTCACAATCCAAGAGCTGAGGGGTCCTTTTACTAAGCCGCAGTAAAGAGTGGCCTGTGGTAGTGTGGGTGCATGTAATTGGTGTGCACCAGGCCAGTTTTGACCGTGTCTGCAAAAAAGGGCTTTTTTTAATGGGACGGGACAAGGGCATGCTATAAAACTGAAACCGGCGAGGGTCCAAAACCAGCCTGAGCCTTTAACGCCACCCATTGATTTAGCGGTAAGGGCTCACGCGCTACGCTGTCGGTGCATACCACTGCCGCTTACCGCCAGAAACGACCCGCGCATGGGAGGAAATAAATAAATCATCCAGGCATTATGGGCGCGTGCCAAATCTAAAATTACCGCCAGGGGGCCCGGTAACTTGGCGACATACACCATACACCAAAGATCCTATATAATAATTTGCACCTCCAACGTTCCATCGCTGTCTGGCCGCCTGGGTTCGTAACATCTGATGACGTCAGCCAGCCTCCAGCGTTCCATTCCCCCTCACTGCCCCGCCCTTGCGTCAAAACGTAATGACGTCAGAGGGCGGAACAGTAAGAGGGAAGGGAACGCTGGAGGCGAGCTGACGTCAGGAGGAAAGGGGAGGGGAGAATTGATGGACATGGATGGGATGGGAGGACAGTAGAGGAGAGAATCGCGGGACACGGATGGGAGGGCAGGGAAGAGGAGAATCGCTGGGCATGGAGAGGAGGGCAGGGGAGAGACAAAAAATCACTTACAAGAGAGCCTTTCTAGGGCCCGTTTCATTGTTGAGGAAACGGGCTGGGTTCTACTAGTATTGCAATATTAGTAAGAGTCTGCCTGATAGTCAGCACTATTTAACTGGCTAGGAACAACTCCTGGACAGTTAAATAGCCTTAACATTGACATTCGCACATCATCATTCATTTTCTCATCCTTCACCTAACTTCAACAAATAATACTACTAGTCTTTCTTGGCATAAATTTGGCCGCAGCTTTATTAAAATTACATAATTCTGTGATATTACTTTAATTTTAGCACAATACATTAACTTCTTCCAGTAAAATGTTGGCATCCCCAGAGCGGTTTTGAGCAATTCGGAGCCATTCGGTAATGAAACTAGCTCCGTACCTTATCCCCAATTACCCCCTTCAGTCCATGTGACTCACGGCACCGTCAAGCAACAGTTCACTCGTGGCAGTTCCGCCCATGAGTTACTCTTTAATCAAACATCTTTTAACCAAACATTAACTTCACCTCATCTGGAGCCTCTTTCTCTCCTCAAATCCCATCGACTACAAGCTGCGACCGACTCCCCCCACCCCCAAACCGCTGACAAGAAAATTCAACCTCAACAAAATACTAACCCACCCCAACCCATTACCGCTCCTAACACCAGACAAAGCATAACAAACCAAGACAACAGACGTATAAGACCAATAGGGTGGGTAGGGATGGCCAAAATTTCCTAACCACCCCAGCCACCCACACCTGCCCACCCAAAGATTAACAAAAAACTGCCGAAACCTTTCAGCTTCCCCAAGCCATCTCCATGCCAACCACCAATCAAACACCATTCATACATAGTAGATGACGGCAGAAAAAGACCTGCACGGTCCATCCAGTCTGCCCAACAAGATAACTCATATTTGCTGCTTTTTGTGTATACCCTACTTTGATTTGTACCTGTGCTCTTCAGGGCACAGACCGTATAAGTCTGCCCCGCACTATCCCCGCCTCCCAACCACCAGCCCCACCTCCCAACCACCGGCTCTGGCACAGGCACAGACCGTATAAGTCTGCCCAGCACTATCCTCACCTCCCCACCACCAGCCCTGCCTCCCAACCACCGACTCTGGCACAGACCGTACAAGTCTGTCCAGCACTATCCCCGCCTCCCAACCACCAGTCCCGCTTCCCACCACCGGCTCTGGCACAGACCGTATAAGTCTGCCCAGCCCTATCCCCGCCTCCCAACCACCAGCCCCACCTCCCGATCTTGACTAAGCTCCTGAGGATCCATTCCTTCGGCACAGGATTCCTTTATGCTTATCCCACGCATGTTTGAATTCTGTTACCGTTTTCATTTCCACCACCTCCCGCGGGAGGGCATTCCAAGCATCCACTACTCTCCGTGAAAAAATACTTCCTGACATTTTTCTTGAGTCTGCCTCCCTTCAATCTCATCTCATGTCCTCTCGTTCTACCACCTTCCCATCTCCGGAAAAGGTTCGTTTGTGGATTAATACCTTTCAAATATTTGAACGTCTGTATCATATCACCCCTGTTTCTCCTTTCCTCCAGGGTGAACATGTTCAGGTCCACAAGTCTCTCCTCATACGTCTTGTAACGCAAATCCCATACCATTCTCGTAGCTTTTCTTTGCACCGCTTCCATTCTTTTTACATCATAATTCTCCAATCCGCTCCTTTCTAGTTGCTATCCTACTATAATGTGCAATTAACCCTTTCAACCCTTCCTTCCCATTCCTCCTTTCTTACCCACCCCTCCCTCCCCACCTTTTCCATACCTATTATCTATCCATTCCTTCCTCTGACTCAGCCAACGTTATACACTCTCACAGTCAAAACTGTGGGGTTCCCTTAATCCAGCTAAGCACTAATATTCAGCATGAGATAGCCAGCTATCTCGGCTGAATATTAGTCCTTACTATCAGATTCTATATAGCGCACTTAGTGTTCCGTGTGTAACGTTAATTGGCTTAACAAGCTAATCAGTGTTGATAGCAGTACTTAACAAGCAATAATGAGCACTAATTAGCACAAATTAGAATTTACGCGCACAACTCACTAAGTATATTCTGTAATGAACTATGCCTAAATTCTAATGTGCGCATAAGTTCATAAGTAATGCCATACTGGGAAAAGATCAAAGGTCCATCGAGCCCAGCATCCTGTCCCCGACAGCGGCCAATCCAGGTCAAGGGCACCTGGCAAGCTACCCAAACGTACAAACATTTTATACAAGTTATTCCCGAAATTGTGGATTTTTCCCAAGTCCATTTAGTAGCGGTCTATGGACTTGTCCTTTAGAAAACCGTCCAACCCCTTTTTAAACTCTGCTAAGCTAACCGCCTTCACTACGTTCTCCAGCAACGAATTCCAGAGTTTAATTACATGTTGGGTGACGAAATATTTTCTCCAATCTGTTTTAAATTTACTACGCTGTAGTTTCATCGCTTGCCCCCTAGTCCTAGTATTTTTGGAAAGGGTGAACAGATGCTTCACATCCACCTGTTCCACTCCACTCATTATTTTATATACCTCTATCATGTCTCCCCTCAGCTGTCTCTTCTCCAAGCTGAAAAGCCCTAGCCTCATTAGTCTTTCTTCATAGGGAAGTCATCCTATCCCTGCTATCATTTTAGTCGCCCTTCGCTGCACCTTTTCCAGTTCCACTATATCTTTCTTGAGATGCGGCGACCAGAATTGAACACAATACTCAAGGTGCGGTCGCACATACCCTCTAGGAACAGAGAAAGTACCTGCATATAATTTGTCCCAGCGAGCGGTATGGGCGAGCGCCAAATCTGAAATTACTGCTGGGGGTGAGTTAGCCTAGTGGTACTCTCATTTTGGCACGTGCCGCACACGCGTAGAGCCTACCGCACCTTTGCGAAATGTCCCCTTAATTAGTTAACATGTTAATCAGCACTGTTAATTGGATGTTAACAAGCAATTATCGGCACTAATTGGCGTTAATTACAATTTACGCACACAACCCGCTAAGCGTGTTCTATAACACGGTGCACATAAATTCCAACTCGCACAGTTGAAAAGGGGGCACGGTTACGGGCGTAGAATGGGCTTTTCTAAAATCTCTGCAACTAATAAAAACACCGGGATTTACGCCAGGTAGATCATGGCCTAAATGAACGAGACCAAATTTTGTCACGTAGAGAGGGCGTCGGCGTATTCTATATACCATGTGGAAATTTCAGCCTAAAGTTTAGGCATACTTTAGAGAATACGCCTAGGCACATTTTTTTACCGAGCAGATTTTTCAGGCGCGAAATATATAGAATGTAGCCCTTAGGGGGTTAATTTGTAGAATACCGACCAAGGGCAGTTACATGTATAACTGCAAATTAGTGCCGATTTAGCACCAGTTAACATTAATTATAGCCGATGATTGGTTGTTAATGTCAAGTAGCTAATTTATATTTTTTGTTTTGTTTATTAAACTCTTAGTATAACACCTTTCAATAAAAACAAACAAAGAGGGGAATAATCGAACGGCGCCAGCGAAATACATGGCCGGCGATGTATTTTGGCGGTGCCGCAAACAGCTGGCCAGACCCGTATTTTCGAAAAAGATGGCTGGCCATCTTTTGTTTCGATAATACGGTTCCGGCCAGCCAAATGCCTTGGATTTGGCCGGGGTTTGAGATGGCCGGCTTCGTTTTTTAGTGATAATGGAAAGTTATGTCGGCCATCTCAAACCCCGACCAAATCCAAGGCATTTGGCCGTGGGAGGAGCCAGCATTTTTAGTGCACTGGCCCCCCTGACATAGCAGGACACCATCCGGGCTCCCTAGGGGTCACTGCGGTGGACTTCAGAAAAGCTCCCACATGCATAACTCCCTTACTTTGGGAGCTGAGCCCCCCCAACCCCCCCAAAACCCACTACCCACAAATGTACTGCACCCACTAAAACTGCTCCAGGGACCTGCATACAGCCTCTAGGACTTATTGCTGCTGTATAACTTTGGCACACCAGTTCACACCTGAAGACTAATCTCTCTGAAAAAGTCCTTTATTGGAATAAGCACGCTTACTCACAGTTAACTGCAGATCAGAGGTTGTGCCCCACTGGCAACGAGTCTCCCTGGTACTGAGATTAGCAGTAGGTCAGAGCTGGCAGAATGGTGTACAATGCCCTCTTTTAGCCACATTCAAGGTAAGAACTAAGTTCTGTAACGTGGCTAACACGTGAAAGGGATCTAAAACTGGCTTACAAAAATGGCCACTACCTCATGGACTACCGGAAACAAAACAGGGCACACTCTCTGACCCAGTAAGCAGGGGGAAAGCACCAGGGGAGTAGAGCCTACCAACTACCAATACCTACACCCACCACAATGCATTGCTGATGTGACTCTGGAGTGCAAATAACAGAAAACGTGTCACACTCACCCCAGAGCCACATCACAAGCAGGAAAAGGCTGTCGGAGGACAGAACACATTCTGCTGTCATGGAGGAGGGTACGGCATTTGAGGCTGGCATACAGGCTAGAAAAAAAGTGTTTAAAGTGGGGGTCTTTTGGTGGGAGGGGGTTAGTGACCACTGGGGGAGTACGGGGAGGTCACCTCCGCTTCCTTCTGTGGTCATGTGGTCAGTTTGGGCACCTTTTTGAGGCTTAGTCGTGAAAATAAAAGGACCAAGTAAAGCCGGTGAAATACTGCTTAACGCCGTATTTTTTTTTCCATTATCGGCGAAAGCCGGTTATCTGGTAGCCACGCCCATACCCGCCCATGCCCCGCCTTCGCTTCGCCGCCGACACGCCCCTTTGAACTTTCGCCAGCGAGGTGACGGGAAAGCGGCGATGCTGTCAAAAAAAGCACTTTCGATTATACCGATTCCGCCGCTTTTCCCAGATCGCCGGCCATCTCGCGATTTGTGTCAGGAAATGGCCGGCGATCACTTTCGATTATGAGCTGGAAAGTAGTTTACAAACCAAAATGTTGTGAGAAGGAAAAGAACCTACAATGACAGACAGGAAAGAGAAAAAAAAAACAGAAAAGAAGAGGGAAGAGTACAGAAGAACACAAAAAAGGGCTCCAATCACGGTGAGGTCCTATTAATAAGGTGCACTAACGGATTTAGCGTACATGGGGGGGGGGGGCGGCTTTTCCAAAGGCACGTAAGAGCCTACGTGTGTCCAGCGAGTGCCAAATCAGCGTTACCTCTCTGCTACCGTCTGCCAGGGGCATAGCCAGACTTGCGTGGGAGGGGGGTCCACAGCTCGAGGGGAGGGGGCACATTTTAGCCCCCCTGCCGCCGCCCCCCTCCTGCCGCCATTGTCGCCCCCCCATCTCTGCCGACCCCCCTCCCGCCGCGAACCCTCCCCCACCTACCTTCCGTTTTGCTGGCGGGGGACCCCACTCCCCGCCAGCCTACGTCCTCTCCCGTAGAACGCAGCGGCACTGGCAGAGAAAAGTCTTCTTCCTTGCATGCTGACGTCCTCGTCAGCATGCAAGGAAGAAGACTTTTCTCTGCCAGACAGTACCGCTGCGTTCTACGGGAGAGGACGTCAGCTGGCGGGGAGTGGGGTCCCCCGCCAGCAAAGTGGAAGGTAGGCGGCGGAGGGGAGGGGTTCGCCGGGAGGGGGTCCCCACTGAAATCTACGGGGGCCCAGGCCCCCTCAGGCCCCACGTAGCTACGCCACTGCTGTCTGCCCCAGGCGGTAATTCTGAATTTGGCGCACGCTGAAAACAGGCGGTAGAAAACATTTTCTATTTTCTACCAGGTGGCGCTTACCTGGTGGTAAACGCAGTGGGAGCGTGCTGCATGCCTACCGCCTCGGGTAGCGCGTGAGATCTTACCACTAAGTTGCTGAGTGGTGGTAAGGTCTCAGGCTGAAAATGGAGGCGCTCTGGAAATGCACGTCCATTTTCCGGCCCCTTAAAAAAAAAGCCCTTTTTCCAGGATGCGGTAAAAACTGGCCTGGAGCGTGCCCAAAAAATGTGCTCGCACTGCCGCAGGCCACGTTTTTTGCCCCCGGCTTAGTATAAGGGCTCCACAATGGGCTGCATGGCATTTAACATTCAGTGCCTGCTAAAAGAGGGCTTTTTGATATGACGTCTAAATCCAACTTTGGGCATTCTGCTGGAAACATCCAAAAATCAAGTGTTGAACACGGCCATTTTTCTACTCGACAAATGTCTGTCTCTGAGGTTTGCAGTAGTAGCAGCTTCCTTGTTTGGCACACTGCCCGCTGATCATAAGGGATGAAGGGAGACCCTTGTTTGTATGCACTTGCATGCAGTTAGCGTTCAGAGCCGGCAAGCACGTTATTACACACGCTCACCGGCTCTGATCATCGTGCGGGAGCAATTACAGAAGCTAGTATGGCGCTATTGGCCTCTAGCAACCGTGTTTGCTTCTGATCGTTGGGCCATTAGTTTTGAAAACAACCATTTCCTAGACACTGGTTTGTGCTCAGTACATTTTTCTTTTTGCAACCATTAAAAAAAAATTTGAAGGGAAAAAAACCCACAAAAACAAGCCACTGGGATGTATGAGGATCAGGATTCTTGGTAGACTGGCCACATAGACATCTCACCAGAGCAGTGGGGTACCCCAAGGTGCACTGCAGTGGACTTCGCATAAAAGATCCCAGGTACACGTCTCAATGATACCCCCTTGTATTGTACGATGAGCCCTCCAAAACCCATCAAAAACCTACTGTACTCCACTGTACACCACTGCAATAGCCTTTATGCCTGCAGGTGTCACTTATATGTGGATACAGTAGGTTTTTGGTGCATTTTGAAGGGCTCACACTTTCCACCACAAGTGTACCAGTTAGAGTGGGATATGGGCCTGGATCCCCTTCTCTACAATGCACTGTACTGACCACTAGGCTACTCCAGGAACCTGCTTCCAGCCTCTATGCCAGCCTCAGATGTTATACTCAGGTCCATTAGAGCAGCATGCAGGTCCGTGGAATAGTTTAGTGGTGGGTGCAGTGCACTGCAGACAGGTGGACCCAGGCCCACACCTCTCCGTACCTGTTACACTTGTGGAGGAAACTGTGAGCCCTCCAAAAACTCACCAGAAGCCCACTGTACCCACATATAGATGCCCCTTTTACCCTTAAGGGCTATGGTAATGGTGTACAGTTGGGGGTAGTGGGTTTTGGGGGGCTCAGACAAGATAAGGGAGCAATGGTGAGATGTGTACCTGAGAACATTTTATGAAGTCCACTGCAGTGCCCCCTAGGGTGCCCTATTGCTTTCCTGGGATGTCAGGGGGACCAGTCTACTAAAAATGCTGGCTCCTCCTACATCCCAATGGCTTGATTTTGTTCGTTTTGCACTTGGACGTTTTTTGTTTGAAAATGGACCAAAAAACCAAATGTCCAAATCACAAAACCTTGTATTTTCGAAAACAAAAGATAGACGTTTTTCTTCTTCGAAAATGACCTACTTTCCTAGTCAGATTTTGGACTTTATTTTTTGTAAAACGTCCAAACTCTGACTTAGACGTCATATCGAAAATGCCCCTCAATATTTACCAACCTGATCCTAAAACCTCACTCACCAAGTTTGTTTTTCAAGATATGTGTCTACATTGGAATCCAAAGGACTGCGAATATGCATATTTTGGGGGGCTCTCCTGAAATCCAGATCTGTTGATAGGTGAGACTCAAAAGTTGCAGGTTAAGAACAACATCCTTAACATATGCTATATGTTCCCACCGCATACATTAACCAACATTAAAACGCACGTTTTCTGAAAGCACAGCAAAATAGATTAGCCGTAGCCCCTTCTTAATATCCTGTCTCAGTGCTACAGAAATGAATTTGGGTCAAGTTTGATAGCCTCATGAAATCTGGGACCTAATTAGCAGGTAAAATTACAGCAAGGAACAGATATAATTCTCCTCCCCAGAGACACATTTATCAGCACATAATTCACATCCAGGACATCTCTTTATTGTGACTATTTTTATATTTGACTTCTGCATATTAAACTGCTAAGCAATTATTAATTTCAACACATATTTAGGGGCTCATACGTATAACTCATATTTCCGGGAAATTTCATTACGTTGCTAAACCGTGAGGAACATTGTTCCTTCTTTCAGACACTATATCATTGTTATGAACCCCCTGGACATCTATTTTCCTATTCTTGATTTAGCTTTCAGAAGTTATCTCCAAATGCATATGTTAAATACTTTGTGGTCAGAGGAGTGGCCTAGTGGTTAGGGTGGTGGACTTTGGTCCTGAGGAACTGAGTTTGATTCCCACTTCAGGCACAGGCAGCTCCTTGTGACTCTGGGCAAGTCGCTTAACCCTCCATTGCCCCATGTAAGCCGCATTGAGACTGCCATGAGTGGGAAAGCGCAGGGTACAAATGTAACAAAAACAAAATAGATACTATTGGAGATTCTACATGGAATGTTGCTATTCCACTAGCAACATTCCATGTAGAAGGCTGTGCAGGCTTCTGTTTCTGTGAGTCTGACGTCCTGCACGTATGTGCAGGACGTCAGACTCACAGAAGCTAGAAGCCTGCGCGTCCACATTGGTGATCTGCAAGGGCCAACTTCTACATGGAATGTGGAATAGCAACATTCCATGTAGAAGCTGATGGGATGTGGAATAGCAACATTCCATGTAGAATCTGAAACAGTAGCAATAGTGGAGGAGTGGCCTAGTGGTTAGGGTGGTGGACTTTGGTCCTGAGGAACTGAGTTTGATTCCCACTTCAGGCACAGGCAGCTCCTTGTGACTCTGGGCAAGTCACTTAACCCACCATTGCCCCATGTAAACCACATTGAGCCTGCCATGAGTGGGAAAGCGCGGAGTAGAAATGTAACAAATAAACTGTACTTATCCTATCAGAAAAAAGAAAGACCCTGAAGCCTTTTATCAAAGCTGGCTAGGGAAATCTATGGTATTCCATTTAAACCTATTATAGTAAGTTGCAGTTAAACTGGCTTGGCAGAAAACTCATGAACTCTTTTCTGATTCTAATATCTCGCATTAGACCGATAAAAGACTAATCCAGACATGAGGTTTCAAGATCACGTGGAGGGGCATTTTCGAAAGGGACGTCCAAGTTGCGATTTGGACCACCTTGCAAAATGGTGAAATTCAGGGCTGTGGAAACCCGTATTTTCGAAACAAGATGGACGTTCATCTTTCGTTTCGAAAATACCATCAGGGACGTCCAAATCCTTAAATTTGGACATCCCTAGATTTGGACGGCCCTAGACATGGACGTTTCTGACTTTCGGCGATTTTTGAAACCAAAGACGTCCATGTCAAAAACGTCCTAATGCAAGCCATTTGGGCATGGGAGGAGCCAGCATTTGTAGTGCACTGGTCCCCCTGACATGCCAGGACACCAACCAGGCACCCTAGGGGGCACTACAGTGGACTTCATAAATTGCTCCCAGGTACCTAGCTCCCTTACCTTGTGTGCTGAGCCCTCCAAAACCGAAAGATGGATGTCCTTCTCTTTCAAAAATGAGCCCAATAGGTTCCTAATTCAGATTCTTAATAACATAGAGTAGCAATATAATAGATGATAGCAGAAAATACCAATTGACAAATCTACACTTTTAAAAATACTGTGAGGTTCATTTTTGAAAGTGAAAAATGTAAGACTAGCAAAAAGCAGCATATGAAAGATTTTTCTTGTTAAAACATTCAAATTGCCTTTTTTTAACCCATTTTCTAAACCTTTTTCTATGATGTTCATCCTCTGTATCCAAATCACGAGGGTGGGTTGGGGATGTGTTGGGGCAGGATTTGGGCATTTCTAAGACTTGGATATTTCTCTGCCGTAATGGAACAAAGCAAAAATGTCCAGGGCTACAATGTAAACGTTTGGGTCTAGACCTGTTTTTATCACGACTAAATATCGTGGTGAAGCTTGTAGAATCTCAATTGTTTAAACAACCAATCAACCACTAGACATCTACATATGCAAGAGTAGGTGCTTGAACGGAGGAAAAAGCCTCAAACGAACCGCTAGGGTTCGTTATCACGACTAAGTCAGAAAAAGGTGTCCTAAATGACCAGAGTATCACTGGAGGGATTAAGGCATGCCCCCCCCCTTACTTCCCCAGTAGTCACTGACCCCTCCTACCACCCCACAAAGATGTGATAGAAACAGTACATACCAGCCTCTATGATAGCTTCAGATGTTATAGCCAGTCCTATTACATAGTAACATAGTAAATGACGGCAGAAAAAGACCTGCATGGTCCATCCAGTCTGCCCAACAAGATAAACTCATATGTGCTACTTTTTGTGTATACCCTACTTTGATTTGTACCTGTCCTCTTCAGGGCACAGACCATATAAGTCTGCCCAGCACTATCCCCGCCTTCCATCCACCAGCCCCGCCTCCCACCACCGGCTCTGGCACAGACCGTATAAGTCTGCCCAGCACTATCCCCGCCTCCCGCCACGGGCTCGGCCACCCAATCTCGGCTAAGCTCCTTAGGATCCATTCCTTCTGAACAGGATTCCTTTATGTTTATCCCACGCGAGCAGCAAGCAGGTCCCTGGAGTAGCCTAGTGGTCAGCGCAGTGTACTGTAGAGACAGAACCCAGGTCCATGTCCCACTGTACCTGTTACACTTGTGGTGGAAAGCGTGAGCCTTCCAAAACTCACCAAAACCCATTGTACCCAACTGTAGACTACTACAATAGCCCTTATGTCTGCAGGTGTCACCCATATATGGGTACATTGGATTTCTGGTGGGGTTTTGAGGGCTCACCATACAAGGTAAGGGAGTAATGGTAAGATGTGTACCTGGTATCTTTTATGTGAAGTCCACTGCAGCGCCCCCTATGGTGCCCCACTGCTCTGCTGGGATTTCTTGTGTTGCCAGTCTACTAAGATTGCTGGCTCCTCCTACATCCCAATGGCTTGATTTTGTGCATTTTTCCACTTGAAAATTTGTTTTGAAAATAGTCCAAAAGGATAGATGCACTGAGCACAGAAACATCTAGCAAATGGCTATTTTCCAAACAAAAAAAAAAGATAATGTTTTTCTGTTTCAAACATCACTCTTTTTGCCACTCTAATTTGGGATGTTTTAAGCAAAACATCCAAAGTTGGATTTAAACGTCATATCAAAAACGACCCTCTCTGTATTCCTGCTGCTACCCAGACTGCATGCTGGCTTGCAATGAATTACTCATCCATGGCAGTTTTGGTCATCATGTTTCTCCTCTGTGCCCTGTCTTATTGGGTAGGTTGTTACACTTAGTTTTGAGAAGGCCTTGGAGCTGAATGGTATAGAAAGGTTAGGTCAAAGTAGGCTTTGGTATATAGTTGCTTCAGACAAGGCCTGAACTTTATTTTTTAGAGAATTCGGCTGACAGCATTATAGAATCCCAGAGTATACCCTAAATTCTCTGTCACTAAAAAATTGCCTGTACAATTTAATTGAATAACGAGCCATTTAGCACTGACAATTGGCTTCTTAACAAGCAATTATTGGTACTAATTGGATTAAATTAAAATGTGAGTACAGGTCCAAAAAGGGGGTGTGGCACTATCCACCAGTTTCAGATTTTGCCAGCACTTCGTTGCCAACCTCAAGATGGCCACACCGGGAAGAAAGCATGAGTCAAATCGACTCGAGGGCAGCCAGTGCAGGTGTAAGGCAGGTAAAGAGTTGAAAAGTTGGTATCTTCACCCTGTTCCAGCTGTTTCTGAAATTCCATCTACTCAGGATTTACAGAAAGAGTTAGAAAACTTTAAAACATTAGAGTTTACATTTGGTGGCAACCTTATTTAGTCAGTGTACTCTGTGAATACTATTTGTGACCCCCTGAGGAGGCCCTCCGTCGCGCCGAAACACGGACCACGTCGAGTTCTTTGTGCAAGCAATCAATAATGCGTTTTTCAAGCACCATTTCCCGAGTTAGTTTTGACTGTGGTCAGCTTCTACTCCTGTTGCGTCATTTGGACTGTCGTAGAGGTTTCTCCTGTTCGCTGCTTTAGAATCTTTCTTAGTCATTTCTCAGGTCAGATCACATGGTAACATAGTAGATGATGGCAGAAAAAGACCTGCACAGTCCATCCAGTCTGCCCAACAAGACAGCTCATGTGTGCTACTTTTTGTATACCCTACTTTGATTTGTACCTATGCTCTTCAGGGCACAGACCGTATAAGTCCGCCCAGTACTATCCCCGCCTCCCAACCACCAGCCCCGCCTCCGGCTCCGGCACAGACCATATAAGTCCACCCAGTACTATCCCCGCCTCCCAACCACCAGCCCCGCCTCCCACCACCAGCTCTGGCACAGACCGTATAAGTCTACCCAGCACTATCCCCGCCTCCCACCACCGGCTCTGGCACAGACCGTATAAGTCTGCCCAGCACTATCCCCGCCTCCCAACCACCAGCCCCGCCTCCGGCTCTGGCACAGACCGTATAAGTCTGCCCAGCACTATCCCCGCCTCCCAACCACCAGCCCCGCCTCCCACCACCAGCTCTGGCACAGACCGTATAAGTCTGCCCAGCACTATCCCCGCCTCCCACCACCGGCTCTGGCACAGACCGTATAAGTCTGCCCCGCACTATCCCCGCCTCCCAACCTCCAGCCACGCCTCCCACATACTACAGCCTCTAATTATTCCTCCAGGACCTCAGACCCGTCTTTCCCCTTTCAAGAAAAAAAAAGTATCTGGTTCTGAAAAATCCCTCCCAGCCGTTTCTCAGGATAATGAAAAATCTCTTCCCTGTTTGGCAAAGGTACAGATTTTAAAACTGTAGGTCAACTGAAAATGATTTGCAAGATTCCGTTCGCTGAGATCTTGAAGATTTAAGACTATTTTTGGATTAAGCATTATCTGTTCTAGCTAAAGCCAGTGGGAGTTCATACTTCTTTTAAAATTAATTCCCATCTCTAATCTTTTGATCCCTAGCATGCATTTTATGCAAATAACATCTGAATCATTAAGAAGAGCAGAGTAATTTTATGTAAACTATTATAATAGCATTGCTTTCAACGAACTCATCTCATAGTCACGCCATGCTAGCATTTATATTCGTAAGTAATTCCTTTCAATTCAGTAAAACTCAAATATTCTTGGTTTATTGCCAGAATGTTTTAGTAGGATATCACAGTTCACTCTTATAAACTACTGCAAAGATCCTTACAGGCCCTCAGTAGCCCAGTGTGTCCTGCAAAACCGTACCAAGTCAAAGTAGGGAGGTCTGGTTATGGAATCCTCCGACTGGGATGGCTGCAATGGTACCAGTAGCCCAGTGTGTCCTGCAAAACCATACCAAGTCAAGTAGGGTGGAGATGTGTACCATCTGGTTTTGGTATCCTCCGACTGGGATGGCTGCAATGGTACCAGTAGCCCGGTGTGTCCTGGAAAACCATACCAAGTCAAGTAGGGTGGAGATGTGTACCATCTGGTTATGGTATCCTCCGACTGGGATGGCTGCAATGGTACCAGTAGCCCAGTGTGTCCTGCAAAACCATACCAAGTCAAAGTAGGGAGGAGATGTGTACCATCTGGTTATGGTATCCTCCGACTGGGATGGCTGCAATGGTACCAGTAGCCCAGTGTGTCCTGCAAAACCATACCAAGTCAAGTAGGGTGGAGATGTGTACCATCTGGTTATGGTATCCTCCGACTGGGATGGCTGCAATGGTACCAGTAGCCCAGTGTGTCCTGCAAAACCATACCAAGTCAAGTAGGGTGGAGATGTGTACCATCTGGTTATGGTATCCTCCGACTGGGATGGCTGCAATGGTACCAGTAGCCCGGTGTGTCCTGGAAAACCATACCAAGTCAAGTAGGGTGGAGATGTGTACCATCTGGTTATGGTATCCTCCGACTGGGATGGCTGCAATGGTACCAGTAGCCCGGTGTGTTCTGCAAAACCATACCAAGTCAAGTAGGGTGGAGATGTGTACCATCTGGTTATGGTATCCTCCGTCTGGGATGGCTGCAATGGTACTTCTTAGGAGTATTTATTTATTTATTTGTTACATTTGTACCCCACATTTTCCCACCTAGTTGCAGGTTCAATGTGGCTTACATAGTACCATGAGGTGTAAGCCAACTCCGGTGATGAAACACATACAAAGTGATGTTATGGTCGAATGAGATTCATGTGTTACAGACACATTAGGGAATCGTAGAGAAGAAGAGTTATATAGTGTTCATTATGAGCTTTGAGTTTGTTGTGTTGCAGGGTTCAGGCACTTAAGTTGGGTCGGTAGGGTATGCCTTTTCGAACAGGTTGGTCTTTAGTGATTTACGGAAATTAAGGTGGTCGTACGTTGTTTTGACGGCTTTTGGTAGTGCATTCCACAGTTGCGTGCTTATATAGAAGAAGCAGTATATGTGTGTGCTTAGGGCACTAATTATATTTAATTGAATATACGCATGTAAAAATTTAGGTGTGGGATCTGCACCTACATTTTATACACAAGTTCAAAAAGGGGGTGCAGAAATGGGAGGGTCATGGATGGAATGGGGATGTTCCTAAAATTAACATGCATAGTTATAGAATAAGGGAGAAATGTTCCTAACTTAGATACAAAGGTTTGCACCACATTTCAGTTGGTGCAAATGGCCGCGCCTAAATTTAAGCATGATTCCCAGATATGAGTAATATTCTATAAATCATGCCTAACTTTAAGCTGGGCTTAAAGAATAGTACCTTTTTCAGCACCATATATAGAAGTCACCCCTAAATCCTAATGTAGGCTATACATTAGAGAAGTTAGGCATCTGTTTTTACAGTTATGTTGATGTCATAACAGTGTTGGTTCCAATTATCTCTCGAGTTTCATCCCGCTCTGTCCTACTTCATAACATTCTTAACACCTTGGACGTATGGATGAATAATGCATAAGCTTAAGGTCAATTCAGAAAAACAATATTCTTACTGATCAGTCACTCTGAAGATGGAGAGGAAGATGGCGTGAGGATTAATCAGGTTACATATCAATGTTCAACCTGTCTAGGGGCTCTGTTTACTTAGGCACGTTAGTGTTTTTAATGCACCTACAAAACCATGTAGGCACCTATAGGGATATCATAGACACGTACACAGTTAACATGTATACATGGTTAATGTGCGTACATGGTTAACGCGCGTTAAAGACGTTAATGTGTCTATAAAGTGGCTTAGTAAACAAGGCCCTAAGAGTGTTGGATGCTAGTTGGATGCGAAATTATCTTTAGATCCTCAAGTCAATCTGCTTGCTCAAAAGGCAATCTTCATCATACACAATCTTCGAAGGGTGCACAAGTATTTTGATCAGGACCTCTTTCATCTGGTAGTCTAATCTTTGATTTTCAGTTTGTTGGACTACTATAGTATCATTTATTTGGGGTCTTCTAAACAGTTGTTAAAGAGGCTAAAATCCATTCAGGCCTCTGCGCTCCGTTTGATATATTCCCTGGATAGGTATGACAGTGTCTAACTATACTTGAAAATAAGTCATTGGCTTCCAGTATATGCCAGAGTTTTGTTCAAATTTCTTTGTCTCATTTATAAGGTTCTTCGTGATCTTTCTCCGCAGTATTTGACAGATCATTTTGTTTTCTTACAAAAAAAATCAAGAACAATAGCTTTGTTTACTTTTCCCTCCTTAAAAACTCTGAAAAGATTGAGGTTATTAAATACTTTTTTTTTCATTTCATGCTGCCCGTCTTGATGAAGATGTTCAAACTTCTCTGATCTCTGCCACAAGTTACATTACTTTACGGAAAGAAACCAGAACCTACCTATTTAAGAAATATGTCTTGAATTTTAATTATTAATTTAGTGTATTATTTGCTTAGCGGTTTAATACAGTAATCGTATTTGAATGTGAGGATTGAATATTGCATTTCCTGGAAATGTCCAGTCTCTTTAAAATGTGATCTGCATTCAACCATCTGGTATTTGGTGGAATATAAGTTGTGTTGTTAATGTTAATGTTAAAATGTTCTCTCCACTCCACTCCTACTTCTCATCTCTCTGACAGGGGCCTGAGACCGCCACTCATTCCTGCCCTTTCTCCTTCTCTCGCTGCCCTCCCGAGCCTGAGCACCGTGCTGCTGCTGGAAACAATTTTCCACATCCCTGTGCCCTGCGGTGGCCACTTCTGGGTCAGCCATTTCTTTACTCCCTCTCAGCAGGAAGGAGATGGGGCCCAGGGAACATCGCCAAAGCCCAACTTTAACCTCCCTGCCCAGGGAATGTCACAGCACTCCACAGGAATCAGGTCCGCAGTCCAGATTGTGGACCTTGGTCCAGACTTTGAGTACCCTTACTTTATGGAATGCTAGTCTAATCAAGTATACAGGCACCTACAATTTAGATCTGAATTTATACCATAGAGATGGTGTACCTGTGAGTGTCAATGTTCCTTATAAATTGTGTGGGAGTCCTCTACCTATAGCTCTGTCAGTGTGTGTTGTGTGTGTGTGGGGGGGGGGGGGGAGGGACACACAAGCTCTGTCGGATTCCAGGTAACCCACCTGTCTCTAGCCATTGAATGTACAATAATTATGCAGCACCCCCGACTGGCAGAAATGCAGTTGGAGGACTCCTACACAGCTTAGAGGGAACAGCGTTGGGTGCTTAAGCTTGACAGCTACCCACATAATGTATGTATAAACATTGGGGCTTATTTTATAGAATTACTCCCTTAATGCCAATGAAATACAGTCAACAGACAGCAAGAATATGGTCTATATAGAAAGCTACTGGTAATGTCCCTAGACATTCTAGCACGCGTTTAAAAAATGATTAATATGAATGTATAAAATAGACCAAAAAAATTCCAAAAATTGAGGAAAAGGAAAAGTGAACTAACATTTTTTCCCTGTACACATCATTAAAGACCAGCAATGTGTGGGGGAAAAAAATTGTAGTTTACTTTTTCATGTAAATGGTAAAATTACTTCAGGGCCTTAATTCTGTATTTTATCACAAAAAAAAAAATAAGAAAACTGCATTTCTTTGAGCTGTATTGTTTATGAAAATCACTTATACATTGATCTGAAACATTTTTTGTGTTTATTAACACTTGAAACACATTTTGTAAAAGTCTAAAACATTTAAAATGACAATGTGTAAAAATGGCAAACAGCATGCAAAACAAAAATATTTGGGGGGATTTAGAGAGCTACCTTGGTTTTCAATGTTTTGCAGGAAAATACCAGCAGCTGATCTGGCACATATATCTCCCGAAAGTAATTTCCCAAGGCAGCAATTTATGGGACTTGTTTAAAATGCAGTGCAAATGATTATGAGTTGACAAAGACTAACGAGACTTCATTTTTACTCAGTTGGGACTTATGAGCTTGGTACATTATGAGGGAGACCATTTTAAAGCAATGTTGTTTGAGAAAATTGAAAAAAAAGCATTGAAGGAAAGCTCATCAATTATGGATTTGAATTAGCTATTAATTTAAATGGTTCGGCTTATGAGAAGGTATTGTGTTATCTCTGTTAATAAAAATGTCGGAATGATGCAATGGGAATCTGGATTTGGACTGAAGAATAATCAGCAATTGTAGCTTTCTTACGGATGACAGCAGTGCGGAGCTTTGACAGTATTTTGATAAAACTATTACTACTGTATAATTATCTTGCATCTTCCACCGTTCGTTTCAGAAACTTTAGGATGGCTTTTAGTGCTGAGTGTACTTGCATTTGGCAAAGAGAAAGAGAAAACAAGGATGAGGGAGAGAGATTACTAAAGACTGAAGATGTATCATTGATTTATGTCCACTGTATATGAGACCAGAATACAAATATGATGAACACATCCAGTTCTAGATTACGTCTCAGGCTTATTCTGCGAGGATGATTGTCTAAGAATCATGTTCACTGTCCTGGTTCGTACAATTTTATAAAAATAGGAAATAGTACATGGTAGCTTGCAATAGTGCAAACATTTTTAGACTTAAGATTGTGACAACCTCCCCCACCGTGAGGTGGGTTTTGATGAGAGTAAGGAGAGAGAGAGAAAATCGGGTTTTAAAAAACAGAAGTTTATACGTTTATTCTTTCTAAAGTAAACCGCCAGTCTGCTTGATGTAGCGGAGCTGCCCAGGAAGTGCTGAACTTGTTACATTTTTGCAGGAGGAGGAGGGTCCCACAGCTTCCTACATGCAAATGACAGCAAGCAGATGGGTTGATGGGAGTATTTCTGCACACTTTGAGGGAGATTAATTCACTGAAATAAATAAAACTTGTGAGACAGATTATGCATACACGCTGTATGGGAAGAGCTGAAACAGAATAAGGGAAATAAAAACCTGCTCCCCGTGAGCTTAGGGGAGAGGCAAATTGGTGGCATGGTGAGAATTCACTAGTAGAGTTCAGACTTTGGAATGAGTTGGCTCATGCTGAGTCAGCTGTATGCTTCTGGCTGGGAGTAGAGATTGCCTTCAAATGAGGAGTGTGGTAGCCGTGTTAGTCCACTCTTAAGGTTATCAATAGAAATCAAACAAAATAAAACATGGAAAAGAAAATAAGATGATACCTTTTTTATTGGACATAACTTAATACATTTCTTGATTAGCTTTCGAAGGTTGCCCTTCTTCGTCAGATCGGAAATAAGCAAATGTGTTAGCTGACAGTGTATATAAGTGAAAACATTCAAGCATTACTATGACAGGGTGGGAGGATGGGGGTGGGTAGGAGGTATGCATGGGGACATCAAAGCATATCATTGATATTCTAACAGGATGGGTGTGGATAGGTGAGGGGTGGGGTGATCAACAGAGACATACAGCTTTATGGTTTATAATAGGCTAGGAACCCCAGATCCTTGTTAAGTCCTTTCTGTTGGGTGTTAAAATATTCAATCATTCTGACTTCAAAGGTCTTACGTTCTTGTATGGTTTTAAAGTTACCTTTGAGGATTCTCACTGTGAAGTCACTGGTACAGTGTCCTGGTCCTGTAAAATGTTGACCAACAGGCGTGGGAACCCTGCTGGCACCAGTATTGTTCATATGATGTCTATGTAAATTGAATCTTGTCTTAAGCATCTGGCCTGTTTCTCCAATATAGCATCCTTCGTTACATTTTTTACACTGAATGATATATACCACATTGGAAGATGAGCAAGTGAAAGATCCCTTTATGTTGAATATCTTTCCTTTGTGGATGACTTTGGGGTCCTGTGAAATATTTTGGCATAGTTTGCAACTGGATAAATTACAGGGAAGTGTGCCCTTCTGTTCCTTTTCAGTCTGTGAAGGAAGTTTACTTCTGATTAGCTTGTGTTTGCTTACCTATATAATAAATTAATATATTTCACAGCAGTGACTTTACTTTTATTCCAGTTCTCTCTAACAGAAGAAAAGTTCTGGTGTAGGCCCAGAACAGCCAGGTTCCTTTATAATATATAACCCCTGGACAGAGCTAGGAAGTTGGTTTAGCCAGACTCCTGTAAACGGAACCTGGGAATTACTCATTGGGTAGCTTTGCCCAGAAGAGTTATTCATCCTATAAAGGCTTACATATATACCCTGGAACTGGTAATTGCTATAGCAGTGGTTCCTAAATCATAGGAATATAATGGGCTTCTAACCATTTAGTGCATTTTAATCATTAACATAAGAACAAAAGGATAAAATTGCAGAGCATATACAAAAACATGGACTGATGAGACAAAGTCAGCACGGATTTAGTGAAGGGAAGTCTTGCCTCACCAATCTAATGCATTTTTTTGAGGGGGTAAGCAAACATGTGGACAATGGGGAGCCGGTTGATATTGTATATCTGGATTTTCAGAAGGCGTTTGACAAAGTGCCGCACGAAAGGCTCCTGAAGAAATTGCAGAGTCATGGAATCGGAGGTAGGGTATTATTATGGATTAAGAACTGGTTGAAAGATAGGAAGCAGAGAGTAGGATTGCGTGGCCAGTATTCTCAGTGGAGGAGGGTAGTTAGTGGGGTCCCGTAGGGGTCTGTGCTGGGTCCGTTGCTTTTTAATGTATTTATAAATGACCTAGAGATGGGAATAACTAGTGAGGTAATTAAATTCGCCGATGACACAAAATTATTCAGGGTCGTCAAGTCGCAGGAGGAATGTGAACGATTACAGGAGGACCTTGCGAGACTGGGAGAATGGGCGTGCAAGTGGCAGATGAAGTTCAATGTTGACAAGTGCAAAGTGATGCATGTGGGTAAGAGGAACCCGAATTATAGCTACGTCTTGCAAGGTTCCGCGTTAGGAGTTACGGATCAAGAAAGGGATCTGGGTGTCGTCGTCGATGATACGCTGAAACCTTCTGCTCAGTGTGCTGCTGCGGCTAGGAAAGCGAATAGAATGTTGGGTGTTATTAGGAAGGGTATGGAGTCCAGGTGTGCGGATGTTATAATGCCGTTGTATCGCTCCATGGTGCGACCGCACCTGGAGTATTGTGTTCAGTACTGGTCTCCGTATCTCAAAAAAGATATAGTAGAATTGGAAAAGGTACAGCGAAGGGCGACGAAAATGATAGTGGGGATGGGACGACTTTCCTATGAAGAGAGGCTGAGAAGGCTAGGGCTTTTCAGCTTGGAGAAGAGACGGCTGAGGGGAGATATGATAGAAGTGTATAAAATAATGAGTGGAATGGATCGGGTGGATGTGAAGCGACTGTTCACGCTATCCAAAAATACTAGGACTAGAGGGCATGAGTTGAAGCTACAGTGTGGTAAATTTAAAACGAATCGGAGAAAATTTTTCTTCACCCAACGTGTAATTAGACTCTGGAATTCGTTGCCGGAGAACGTGGTATGGGCGGTTAGCTTGACGGAGTTTAAAAAGGGGTTAGATAGATTCCTAAAGGACAAGTCCATAGACCGCTATTAAATGGACTTGGAAAAATTCCGCATTTTTAGGTATAACTTGTCTGGAATGTTTTTACGTTTGGGGAGCATGCCAGGTGCCCTTGACCTGGATTGGCCACTGTCGGTGACAGGATGCTGGGCTAGATGGACCTTTGGTCTTTCCCAGTATGGCACTACTTATGTACTTATGTACTTATGTAAAAGTATTGCCATATTGGGACAGACCGAAGGTCCATCAAGTCCAGCATCCCCCAGTAGATGCTATCCCCCACCCCCTTAAGAATTTGAAACTGAATCCCATGTACTAGGACATTATCAAGCGTTATGGGCATACCCAACAGAACAGCAAGCAACTCCAAGGGGTAGCCTAGTGGTAATGCAGTGGACTGTGAAAAAGGGAATCCAGGTCTAAATCCACCTCCACCTAGTACATTTGTGGTGGAAATTGTGAGCCTTCCAAACCCACCAAATTACCTACTGTACATAAAGATAGGTGACACCTGCAGAGAGAAAGGTGATTATAATGGTGTATAGTTCATTACAGTAGGTTTTCTTCTGTTCCTGGAGGGCTCAAAATACAAAGTAAAGGAGTTATGATGGGAATTGTACCTGGGTGTCATTGTTTAAAGTCCACTGTACTGACCACTAAGCTGCCTCTCTGATATTCACGTATGTCTGCGTGACCATTCCTCTCAAAATGATGTCACACAGACATTCCTGAGCATGTTTTTTTTGTGTTTTTAAGTTGTAAAATGGCTTTTTCTTGTAGATATCTTCTATACAAATACATCCATTTTCGAAAGGGAAACCCAGATATTTTCCTGTTCAAAAATGGCTCTAAGATGAACAGGGTTTTTTGTTTTGGGTTTTTTTTTCTAGATGTAATGAGATAAGCATCCCATTCTGACTTGGACATTTTTTTCTAAATTGCCCCTCTATGTGTGTTTTTAAAATAATCACCCAGATCCAGCCCTGATAATGCACAAATGCTGACATACACAATTATACTTGCTCTGAAGCAGATATAAATGTGGGTGCATCCTCTATGTGTATGTTTAAGTATTGTGAGCACTCTGGAGGGCTGGTACGAGGGAGAGGGGATAGTGGTTCTTTCAGCCGGCATCATCCCCGGTCATTCAGCCCAGCTAGGAGAGCAGGGCGCCCTCTAGGGATCAAACTGCCAGGGAAAGCTGTAATGCAGGAGAAAAACTACACTCCCCAGAAGCCAGTGCAGGGTCAGCTGAACTCTCAGGAGGGGGAGGGTGGAATGACTGATTGGGAGATGAGGTCTGATCCTGGAGATGGGGAACAGCTGGTGGAGCTTGGGGAGGAGGAGGAGATGGAGTGGAATAAAGCAGAGGTAGAAGGAGAAGGTAAGGGGGAATGGATGGAGGTGGGTGGTTTGGCTCTAACCCGTGCAGACAGGGTGAGAGCTTTTGTGGCCTCAGCATTGCCCCGGTTGTGGAGTTGGGGGAAGCTGGGAGCAAAGCAGTGGGGGAGCAACTGGAAAGCACAACTTGCTACCATATTGGCTGTTCCCAAGAGGTAGTGCTGTGGAAGGGGGGGAAGGGCTTTAAGACAGAAAGGCATGTGCATTTTGGGGGAACTTAAACTGTAAGAGGTGAGAGAGGAGGTGGTTCCAGCTAAATCTCCAAAACTATCTGCGGTGAAGATAGTGTGGCTGGAGGTTTGGGGAGGGAGAATTTAAAACAAAAGCCTGTAATTGGAAAAGGATTAAAGTTTGCTGATAATTGGAGGTGTTTAGACAAGGCTGACATCTGTAACAATAAAGAACTTGGATTGCTCTTTCTGCTGGAGTGGGACTGATTTTCTCAGCAGCTGGCAAGGTGGAGAGGGAGAGCAAGTGAAAGTGCGGTGGCTGGCTAGGAAAGCAGACGGAAGCCAGTGAAAGCTAAGCAGGGTCCACCCTGGCTCCCACCTGGAAGGGGGACCTGGTTACAGTATTTTATAAAATATTAAGGTACATTGCAACTCCACTACTGTTATACTCAAACTTTACTCCCAGGGACTCCTACATGTGGTATTCATATAAGTAATATAGAGGGGCATAATTGAACGGCGCCGGCCATCTATATGGCCAGCGCTGCAAACAGCGGTCCCGAATCGTATTATCAAAACAAGATGGCCGGCCCTCTTTCATTTCGATAATACGGTTGGGGCCGGCCAAATGTCAGAGATGGCCGGGTTTGAGATAGCCGGCATCAGTTTTCGCCGATAATGGAAACCGATGGCGGTCATCTCAAACCTGGCCAAAAGCAAGGCATTTGGTCATGGGAGGGGCCAGCATTTGTTGTGCACTGGTCCCCCTGACATGCCAGGACACCAACCGGGCACCCTAGGGGGCACTGCAGTGGACTTCAAAAATAGCTCCCAGGTGCATAGCTCCCTTACCTTGTGAGTTGAGCCCCCCAAATCCCCCCCAAAACCCACTCCCCACAACTGTACACCACTACCATAGCCCTTAGGGATGAAGGGGGGCACATGCATGTGGGTACAGTGGGTTTTGGGGGTTTTTGGAGGGCTTAACATTTACCACGACACGTGTCACAGGTAGAGGGGGATGGGCCTGGGTCCACCTGCCTGAAGTGCACTGCACCCACTAAAAACTGCTCCAGGCACCTGCATATTGCTGTCATGGAACTGGGTATGACATTTCAGGCTGGCATAGAGGCTTGCAAAAAGATGATTTTTTTTTTTGGGTGGGAGGGAGTTGGTGACCACTGGGGGAGTTAAGGGAAGGTGATCCCCGATTCCCTCTGGTGGTCATCTGGTCAGTTTGGGCACCTTTTTGAGGCTTGGTCGTGAACAGAAAGGGACCAAGTAAAGTCGGCGAAATGCTCATCAGGGCCAGCCTTCTTTTTTCCATTATCGGCCGAGGCCGGCCATCTCTTAATCATGCCCCGTCCCGCCTTCCATACCCTGAAGAAACGCCCCCTTTAACTTTGGCCGGCTCTGCGATGGAAAGCAGTTGGAGCCGGGCAAAATCAGCTTTCGATTATACCGATTTGGCCGGGTTCAGAAGATGGCCTGCCATCTCCCGATTTGTGTCGGAAGATGGCCGGCAATCTTCTTCGAAAATAAGCAGGATAGTAGCATATAAGTGTGTGTGTGGGGGGGGGGGGGGCATGTTTGAAAGAACGCCTGAGACAGAATTGGGACGTCCTGTACATCTCACAGCAATTGTTGAACAGGAAAAACATCCAGATGTCCTGTTCAAAAATACATAAGAAATTACTCTATTACAAACACAGAGCTAAAAAGGATCACAATACTTGTTCAAGCCAAATCAACAATATCAAATTCTTGAATTTCTTCTCAGCGTGATGGTGCTAAACATATGGAGGAAAAGCCTCAGAAGATATTGTGATAAATCCGTTGTCAACAACTTCCAAGCTTATCAATCTTAAGGAGCCCCCTCACTCATCACTTGCATAAAAACCTCCAACTATTCTTCTGATTACTTTCTTCTTGACAGAAATACTCAAACTATTTTTTATTTTTCAATTAATCAGAACTTATCTTTGCAGTCGCACAGTCTGTTAAGCTGTCCACGGCCAACTTTGGCCAAGGTTTTGGGTCCTGCTTCAGGGTCTGTGCCGTGTTCTATTGTTTCCTGCCAAGGTATAAACAGGTCTGTTCTTCCAGGCAGACATCTTATCCATTCCTGGATTCTGTATGTTCACTGGCTTCTTTCTCATGCTTCATGGAGGTCCCTTTTCCTTCTCTGCAGGAGACCTGAACAGAGGGAGGCTGTCAGGAGGAGCTGAAGAGGAAACCTGCTGGAGCTGGCCAAGGGACCTCCAGGAAGTCAGAAGTGAATGGAGCCTGCAGAGAAGGAAAAGGGACCTATATGAAGCATGAGAAAGAAGCCAGTGAACTGACAGCAGTGAGATTTGAACTGGCCACCTCAGGATTTTAAAACTGGTGCTCCAACCACTAGGCCAGTCCTCCACTCTTAAGGTAGATCCTACCCTCAGATAACTATAATTTGGATTATTCTTCCCAATGTGCATTAAGTTGCATGTGTCCATATTAAATTTCATCTGTCATTTGGATGACCAGACTTACAATTTCCTAAGGTCTTGCTGCAATTTTTCACAGTTCGCATGTGTTTTGACAACTTTGAATAGTTTTGTGTCATCTTCAAATTTAATCACCTCATTTATCATTCTCATTTCCAGATCATTTATAAATATGTTGAATAGCACCTGTCCCAGTATAGACCCCTGTGGCACTCCATGTCTCACCCTCCTCCATTGAGAAAAATTGCCATTTAACCCTACCCTCTATTTTCTGTCCAATAACTAGTACCTAATCTATAAATGAACATTGCCTTCTTTTCCATCATTATTTTTTTAATTTTCTCAGGAGTCTCTCATGAGAAACTTTGTCAAAAGATGTCTGAAAATCTAACTAGGCTACATCAACTGGCTCACCTTTAGCCACATATTTATTCATGCCTTAAAATAAATGAAGCAATTTGGTGAGGCAAGACTTCCCTTGGCTTAACCCATGCTGACTCTTTCTCATTAAACCATGTTTGTCTATGTGTTCTGTAATTTTATTCTTTAAAATAGTAATTTTATAATAGTAATTTTCTTCTTTATAATAATCTCTCTATATAAAACACACCTTCAACGTTCTACTGAAGCCTCCACAAGTCCCAACGTTCTAACTGCATGGTGGTGAAACCACAATTTGCCCATGAGCAGTTGCCCTGCCCTCGCGTCAAACGTGATGGCATCGAGGGCGGAGCAAATACACTCAACAAATCGCATCGCCCACAAAAACGTCATGTCAAACACAACGCCAACGTGAAAGACCTGCAGAACAGGGAGGACTAACATCGGCCCGTCCCCGCGTCACAACGTAGCACTGACACTAAAGAGAAAGCGAAGAAGCAAGCCAGCCTGAACGTGAGAATGAGGGAGGCAGCGAGCAAACCTGAACTTGACAGGTAGGGACGGAGGCAGGCAGCGTGAACGACGGAGGGACGGAGGCAGGCAGCTGGAATGTGGCAGAGGGAGGCAGGGGGCCGGCTTGAACGTGGCAGAGGGAGGGAGGGAGCGAACGCAAAAGACCTGCAGCACAGGGAGAACTAACATCGGCCCACCCCCACGTCACAACAGAGCACTGACACTAGGGAGAAAGCGAAGAAGCAAACCAGCCTGAACGTGAGAATGAGGGAGGCTGCGAGCAAGCCTGAACGTGAAAGGTAGGGACGGAGGCAGGCAGCGTGCACGATGGAGGGAGGGAGGCAGGCAGCTTGAACGTGGCAGAGGGAGGGAGGGAGCCAGCTTGAACGTGACAAAAGACGAAGGGAGGGCGGGCCACGAGCCAGAAAGGCTGAGGGAGGGGGGCCCACGACTTTGAAGCTGGGAGAGGGGGGAGGAGGGGAGGGAAGACAGGGGGAAGGTGGAAGGAGGGCGGGAGACGGAGGGGGGGCCTGCCACACACTCTCACACAGACTGCCTCACTCTATGTCACACACACACACTCACACATTCACTCTGTGTGTCTCTCTCTCTCACACACAGTCACTATCACACACTCTCTCAAACATACACACTACGATGACAACCTTGCTAGCGCCCGTTTCATTGGTCTCAGAAACGGGCCTTCTTTACTAGTTTCAACTATTTTGCCTGGCACTGAAGTCAGGATTATCAGTCTGTAAGTTTCTGGATCACTCTTAGAACCCTTTTCAAAAATCGTCATTACATTGGCCACCCTCTAATCTTCAGGTATTATGGATGATTTTAATGATATGTTTCAGATCTGCAATTTCATGTTTGAGTTATTTTAGTACTCTGAGATGTATACCATCTGGTCTAGGTGATTTATCTCTTTAACTTGCTAATTTGACTCAGTACATTTTTCAGGTTCAACCGAGATTTTTCACTTCCTCCACATCTTCACAGGTAGATCTTCTTCCATAATAACCAAGTCAAAGAATTCATGCAGTCTCTCCATATGGCCTTGTTCTTCCTGAGTGCCCCTTTTACTCTTTGATGATCTTATGGTCTCACAAATTCCTTCACAGGCTTTCTGCTTACGATGTACCTTTATAAAATAGCTGCTAAGCCCATGAATGGCGCCTTACTTAAGGTGCCAACAATTACAAAGGTCAGCACGGATTTAGTTAAGGGAAGTCTTGCCTCACCAATCTACTGCATTTTTTTGAGGGGGTGAACAAACATGTGGACAATGGGGAAGCGGTGGATATTGTGTATCTGGATTTTCAAAAGGTGTTTGACAAAGTGCCTCATGAAAGACTCCTGAGGAAACTGGAGAGTCATGGGATCAGAGGTAGGGTATTACTATGGATTAAGAACTGGTTGAAAGATAGGAAGCAAAGAGTAGGGTTGAATAGTCAGTATTCTCAGTGGAGATGGGTAGTTAGTGGGGTCCCGCAGGAGTCTGTGTTGGGACCGCTGCTTTTTAACATATTTACAAATGACCTAGAGATGGGAGTAACTAGTGAGGTAATTAAATTCGCAGATGACACAAAATTATTCAGGGTCATCAAGTCGCAGGAGGAGTGTGAAAGATTACAGGAGGACCTCGTGAGACTGGGAGATTGGGCGTTCAAGTGGCAGATGAAGTTCAGTGTTGACAAGTGCAAAGTGATGCATGTGGGTAAAAGGAACCCGAATTACAGCTATGTCATGCAAGGTTTCGCGTTAGGAGTTACGGATCCTGAAAGGGATCTGGGAGTCATCGTGGATAAGACGTTAAAAATGTCTGCCCAGTGTGCTGCGGCGGCTAAGAAAGCACACAGAATGTTGAGTATTAACCCTCCATTGCCCCATGTAAGCCGCATTGAGCCTGCCATGAGTGGGAAAGCGCGGGGTACAAATGTAACAAAAAAAAATACAAACAAACATGAGGATGTTATAATGTCGTTGTATCGCTCCATGGTGCAACCGCACCTCGAGTATTGTGTCCAATTCTGGTCACCGCATCTCAAAAAAGATATAAAGGAATTAAAAAAGGTGCAGGGAAGGGCGACGAAAATGATAAAGGGAATGGAACGACTTCCCTATGAGGAAAGGCTGAGAAGGTTAGGGCTCTTCATCTTGGAGAAAAGGCGGCTGAGGGGTGATATGATAGAAGTCTACAAGATAATGAGCGGAGTAGAGCGGACAGATGTGAAGCGTTTGCTTACACTTTCAAACAACAACAAAACAGGGGACACAAGATGAAGCTAGAATATGGTAGATTTAAAACAAATAGGAGAAAGTTTTTCTTTACTCAGCGTGTAGTTGGACTCTGGAACTCGTTGCTGGAGAAGGTAGTGACAGCAGCTGGCCTTACGGAATTGAACATTAATATTTTTTTTGGGGGGTGGGTTGCTGGGTTCTTGAAGCCTGGATTGGCTGCTGTCAGTGACAGGATGCTGGGCTTGATGGACCCTTGGTCTTTTCCCAGTGTGGCGGTGCTTATGTACTTATGTACTTACGTACCTAAGTTAGGCACCGGGTCGGTTCTGTAACAATGCTTGTATATTCTGGGAATGCCTCCTAGAACACCTCCGAAACACCCTTGGCCATGCCCCCTTGAACTTAAGCGTTATAGGATTTCAGCGTGCACTGTTATAGAATATGATGGGCATGTAAATCCCAATTAAGGCCAATTTAATTCCAATAATTGGTTGTTAGCAGTCAAATTCACAATGTGTGCTGATTTGTGTGCACAAATAGCAAAACAATTATCCCAAAGTCTATCTCTAGGTCTGTTTGTTTAAAACCATATTGATCAGTATGTTTTCGTTAAGGCGTCTTTTATTTGTAATCTGCATTTAACTAAAAGTATATGGCGGAATATAAATGTATTGTTAATGTTAATGTTAGGGGTTTGCACCTCTGCACTTCTTTGTATTAAAGGTTAACTGCCAGTTTGTTCAACAGTCTTCTAGTTTTTGTAGATCACTCCAGGGTGTCCACTCTGTTGCAGATCTTTCTGTCTTCCACAACATTTCCCTTCTAGCTATTTGGCAACATTGTTCACAACGATTTTGAACAGAATTGGCCCAAGGACTGAGCCCTGAGGCAAGCATAGAAAAACTAGTACAACAGATATCTGTAGATTCTGTAAGACAGCTTTATATGTGGAAAAGCTTTATAAAATTATCGCCTAAATATAGAAACCTATGATTTAAGAAACAGATCCACAAAGCTTTCTAATTTTCAGAAATTTAAGAAAGAAGATCTCCCTTAAGCTAATTTGTTTGCTGTGTCAAAATCTCACCAAAGTACCGTGATAGGGGCCCTTTTACTAAGGTGAGCTAAAAATGGCCTGCGGTAGAGTAGACGCGTGTTTTGGGCGTACACAGAATCATTTTTCAGCGCACCTGTAAAAAAAAATGCCTTTTTAAATTTTTGCCAAAAATGGGTGCGTGGCGTGATGAAAATTGCTGCTCGTCCATTTTGGGTCTGAGACCTTACCGCCAGCCGTTGACCTAGCGGTAAGGTCTCACGTAGTCACTGGGCAGTAATGGTCTGCGCATGTAAAATGCCAATTACCACCCAATTACTGCCCATGCTTCAGAAAACAAAAATATTTTCCAGTGCGCATATCAGATTCGCGTCAAAAATGAAATTACTGCAAGGACCACGTGATAGCCGAGAAGTAAGTCAAAATTGATCTGCGTTGGGCTCGCATGGGCACCTTCATGGCTTAGTGAAAGGGCCCCATAGTAACATAGTAAGTGATAGCAGATAAAGACCTCAACGGTCCCTCCAGTCTACTCAGCTATCAAACTCATTATCAATTCATGATTAAATCAACAATGAATGTGATGTAAAATTTTTGATTGTGGTCTTTCTTTGGCATTTCTGGGACAGAGACCATAGAAGTCTTTACGTTCCAACCTGCTGGAGTTGCTCTCAAAGCTCACTCTTATCATTTGTAGGACACAGACCGTAAAAGTCTGCCCAGCACTGTCCTCAGGTTCCAGCACCAAAGTTGCTGTCGAAGTCCCTTACAGTCCATCCTAAACAAGATTGCCATATACATGACACAGATCGTACAAGTCTGTCTTGCAGCTGCCCTAGTTCATCACAACTGGAGTCATCATTATCTAAGTGTCAATCAATACATCCACACATATGTTGCCATTTAAATTTAGGGTTTTTTTTCTGCTATATGTTCAATATTTACCTGTTCATTTTTTCTAGCCAAAAAATGTGCCGGTACTCAAATACAAGGCCATCCTTTAAGGGTGGGGTGATCACTGAGGGACCCACCCCACAATAGCCAGGCCCCCTGCAACCAGTCACAGAATCTATGACAAGGCAGAATTGGTATGTAGAGCCTGAGCTCTTTCATTAAAATACTAGCCATTCAGCCCGTAAAAACGGGCTAGTATAGGAAGGGAGGGGGTTGAAAAGCCCCCCACCCCGCGTCCGAGTTCGCCGCTGCCGCCCCACCCCCACCCCAGAGCCGTCACCACCCACCTTCGACCTGGTCGGGCCCTCGCTCCGCTATTGAAACAGCGAGGGCACGCAGCACACAGCTCTACTGCTGAGCTGCCGTGGCCTTCCTTCTTCTTCTCTGCTTGTGTCCCGCCCTCGTGTGACGTAACGTCGTCGAGGGCGGGACACAGGCAGAGAAGAAGAAGGAAGGCCGACGGCAGCTCAGCAGAGCTGTGTGCTGCGTGCCCTCGCTGTTTCAATAGCGGAGCGAGGGCCCGACCGGGTGGAAGGTGGGTGGCGGCGGCAACTCTGGGTGGGGGAGCGTTAGCGACGGCGGTGTCCCTCGCAAATGCGCAGTAGAGACCCTCCCTGTTCCGCCCCCATCATCACGTATTGACGCGGGGACGGGGCAGAGAGGGTCTCTACTGCGCATTTGCGAGTGAGTACAACACTTGCCATTTATATATATTGATGAGGACCATGGGTCAATTTTAACAGATAGTGGAAAAGATGCCGGTACTCAGTACCCCCAAGTACCCCCTCGAAAAAAAGTCCTGATATTTACAGTGCTGTCCTTTGTTCTTCATAACTGTCTTGTGTGCATTCTGGCAGGCAGTGATCTGGCCAGTTTTCTGCAGAATTCTAGAGTTATTTCCTAAGCCCATACTGCATTTATGCAGTGCAAATGTCTGCTTCAGATGATGGATTGTGCATGGCCGTTTTTTGCTTCGTCAAGGTCCACACATTTTCAATAAAGTTCAAAGCTGGTCTGTTGCCCAGCCAGGGTTCTATAAGTTGCATCTGTTCACAAGCCAATCACGTCTTAATAACTTTTGTTCCATGGCGCAGTGCACCATTCTGTTGGAAATGGGTTATGTTGTGGATTAGCAAACCGTTTGACGGTTTCCCCTTCAAAACATTCAAGCGAACATTTCCGTCGATTGCGGTATTCTTTCGGCATAATCCACAGCCCTGCTTGAACAGATCCCGATACAACACACCAATCCGTAACCTTTGGTACTCGTTTCATCTGTGGGTATAACATGCCTCAGGTTATGTTTCTGATTTAAAGGCCTCCTTACGTGTCTACAGAAATTATAGAACTGAGTGAACATGCTTTCATCTGAAAACGTATTTCAGTCCCACTGATCAGCTGTCTACTGCTTGTGCTTGTGACAGAAAGTGAGCGAACCTTTGATACTTTTGGCACACAACTTATGTTTTCACCCAGGCCAATAAGATCGAAGTCCAGCATCAAATAACATCAAACATATAAACGGCGAGTGACCGTACTCACTCACAAATGCGCAGTAGAGACCTTCTCTGCCCCACCCCCACGTCAATACGTGGTGACGGGGGGCAGAACACAGAGGGTCTGTACTGCGCATTTCTGAGGGAGGGACACCGCCGTCTAACGCTCCCCCCACCCGAGTCACCGCTGCCGCCACCCACCTTCTACCCGGTCGGGCCCTCGCTCCACTATTGAAACAGCGAGGGTCCGGGAACGCAGCACTGAGCTCTGCTGAGCTGCCGACATCGCCCTTCCTTCTTCTTCTCTGCCTCTGTCCCGCCCTTGACGACGTTACGTCACACGAGGGCGGGACAGGCAGAGAAGAAGAACGAAGCCCGACGTCGGCAGCTCAGCAGAGCTCAGTGCTGCGTTCCCGGACCCTCGCTGTTTCAATAGCGGAGCGAGGGCCCGGCCGGGTGAAAGATGGGTGGTGATGGCTCGTGGGGGGGGGGGCGCGCGAATTCGGAGGGGGAGGGGCAGCGGCGAACTCGGCGGCGGGGGCGGGCCTTTCAACCCCCCCTTCCTATAATAGCCCGTTTTTACGGGTTCAAAGGCTAGTAGTAACATAGTAGATGACAGCAGAAAAAGACCGGTATGGTCCATCCAGTCTGCCCAACAAGTCAACTCATATGTGCTACTTTTTGTGTATACCCTACTTTGATTTGCACCTGTGCTCTTCAGGGCACAGACCGTATAAGTCTGTCCAGCACTATCCCCGCCTCCCAACCACCAGCACAGACCGTATAAGTCTGCGTATTGTCCTATTGCTTGGTTTCTTCAGTGAACTACCTGTAATTGTGGCTCTGATAAAATTTGATGGTGCTCTTGGAGAATGTTTAAGTGCCTTCAGGATTTACTTATTTAGATTTTGCTCACACCTTTTTCAGTAGTAGCTCAAGGTGAGTTACATTCAGGTACTCTGGATATGTCTCTGTCCCAGGAGGGCTCACAATCTAAGTTTGTACCTGAGGCAATGGAGGGTTAAGTGACTTGCCCAAGATCACAAGGAGCAGCAGTGGGATTTGAACCAACCACCTGTGGATTGCAAGAACAGTGCTCTAATCACTAGGCCACTCCCCCACTAGCAACATTCCATGTAGAATCACCAATAATAGCAACATTCTGGAATCGTAAAGAGTAACAAGATTCCATGCAGAATCTCAAAGAGTAGCAACATTCCATTTATTTTATTTAGATTTTGCTCACACCTTTTTCAGTGGTAGCTCAAGGTGAGTTACATTCAGGTACTCTGGATATTTCTCTGTCCCAGGATGGCTCACAATCTAAGTTTGTACCTGAGGCAATGGAGGGTTAAGTGACTTGCCCAAGATCACAAGGAGCAGCTGTGGGATTTGAACTGGTCACCTCTGGATTGCAAGACCAGTGCTCTAACCACTAGGCCACTCCTTCACTCTACTACATTCCATGTAGGACCCCAAAGAATAGCAAGATTCTGGAATCATAAAAAGTAACAAGATTCCATGCAGAATCTCAAAGAGTAGCAACATTCCATTTATTTTATTTAGATTTTGCTCACACCTTTTTCGGTAGTAGCTCAAGGTGAGTTACATTCAGGTACTCTGGGTATTTCTCTGTCCCAGGAGGGCTCACAATCTAAGTTTGTACCTGAGGCAATGGAGGGTTAAGTGATTTGCCCAATATCACAAGGAGCAGCTGTGGGATTTGAACTGACCACCTCTGGATTGCAAGACCGGTGCTCTAACCACTAGGCCACTCCGTCATCAGTTTGTAAATCTATAGCTCTTGGTCGACCTGAGCGTGCCTGAAACTGAATGCTGTTCAGATCTTCATTTCAGTTGACCGTTGCTACGACAGTTGAATGAGGAACTTTCAGCTTTTTTGCAATTGCTGTTATTGGTATCTTTTCTATATAAAGAATTATGATCTTTGCATGTTTCTCTGGGTTAAGCTCTTTCCCACGTACCATGCTGCCGTACACAAACAAACACCTGAGGCAAATCAAGCCTAAGACACCAAATACAATGCCTTAGATTTTAATTTTGTTGCACCTTGTAAACAAAATCATGCATATTCGGGTTTGTTTTCATTAACCCAACTCAATTCAGCATCAGATTGTAATGGATCAGATTCTTTGTTACAGTGAAGTTAAACAAATAACACTAAACCTCTATTATCACTGAAAAACAACAAAAGTTTGATTGCAGCAAAATTATATAAATAGGAATATTATAAAATGACACATACTTTTCATGCAGGAATGAAAAAATTCAACATGCAATTACGAAAAAAAAACCCCAAACTAAATTCTTACCTTCTAAGTGAGATTTATTAAAAAGCTGGCTAAAACAATTAAATAAATGATTATTTTTTATTACATTTGTACCCTGTGCTTTCCCACTCATAGCAGGTTCAATGTGGCTTACATATTATATACAGGTATTTATTTGTACCTGGGGCAATGGAGGGTTAAGTGACTTGCCCAGAGTCACAAAGAGCTGCCTGTGCCTTCAGTGGGAATTGAATGCAGTTCCCCAGAACCAAAGTCCACCACTCTAACCACTAGGCCACTCCTCCAAAACAATATCATTCATCAAGAATCCAGGGTGATACCATTGAAAACTGCTTGCTTGCAAACGTTTGACCATGACTGTAGTTCTGAGACGAAAATAAACCCTTTGTAGAGAGGAAACCTCGAGGCTATTCATTAGTTCCACTTTTAATTAGTTAATGATGGAATTCAACTGTGATCAAAGTCAAACAGCTAGATAATCTGGATAGAAAAGGTAGGTAATTCGCTTATATGTAATGCTACCCTGCTTAATTACTTTGTATTAGATACAGTGTCAATTACTTACCGGGTTGTTTCACTCATTAAACTAACAGACTGACTAGATGTAATTAGCATGCCTCTGCGGATAAAATCAGCAAAATCCCAATACTTCGTGTTGACACTGTCTGAGATTTGTACAAGATCATTTCATAGATTCACAGTAACAGAGCAAAGTTGCTTGAGAAGAATGAAAAGTCTAGACCGTGAGATCAAAAAAATTTATTTTTACTTAGCGAACCATGTCTAAAGATGGTTGAAGGGCTTTCGATCAACAAGGATCTGGGGTTCCTAACCCATTATAAACCATAAAGCTGTATGTCTCTGTTGATCACCCTCCCCTCACCTATCCACACCCACCCTGTTAGAATATCAGTGATATGCTTTGATGTCCCCATGCATACCTCCTACCCACCCCCATCCTCCCACCCTGTCAGACTGTCATAGTAATGCTTGAATGTTTTCACTTATATACACTGTCAGCTAGCACATTTGCTTATTTCCGATCTGAGGAAGAAGGGCAACCTTCGAAAGCTAATCAAGAAATGTATTAAGTTATGTCCAATAAAAAAGGTGTCATCTTATTTTCTTTTCCATGTTTTATTTTGTTTGATTTCTATAGATTCTACATGGAATGTTGCTATTCCACTAGCAACATTCCATGTAGAAGACGGCCCTTGCGGATCACCAACGTGGCCGCGCAGGCTTCTGCTTCTGTGAGTCTGACGTCCTGCACGTACGTGCAGGACGTCAGACTCACAGAAACAGAAGCCTGCGCAGCCTTCTACATGGAATGTTGCTAGTGGAATAGCAACATTCCATGTAGAATCTCCAATAGTATCTATTTTACTGTCATAGTAATGCTTGAATGTTTTCACTTATATACACTGTCAGCTAGCACATTTGCTTATTTCCGATCTGAGGAAGAAGGGCAACCTTCGAAAGCTAATCAAGAAATGTATTAAGTTATGTCCAATAAAAAAGGTGTCATCTTATTTTCTTTTCCATGTTTTATTTTGTTTGATTTCTATAGATTCTACATGGAATGTTGCTATTCCACTAGCAACATTCCATGTAGAAGACGGCCCTTGCGGATCACCAACGTGGCCGTGCAGGCTTCTGCTTCTGTGAGTCTGACGTCCTGCACGTACGTGCAGGACGTCAGACTCACAGAAACAGAAGCCTGCGCAGCCTTCTACATGGAATGTTGCTAGTGGAATAGCAACATTCCATGTAGAATCTCCAATAGTAGCAACATTCCATGTAGAATCTCCAATAGTATCTATTTTACTGTCATAGTAATGCTTGAATGTTTTCACTTATATACACTGTCAGCTAGCACATTTGCTTATTTCCGATCTGACGAAGAAGGGCAACCTTCGAAAGCTAATCAAGAAATGTATTAAGTTATGTCCAATAAAAAAGGTGTCATCTTATTTTCTTTTCCATGTTTTATTTTGTTTGATTTCTATAGATTCTACATGGAATGTTGCTATTCCACTAGCAACATCCCATATAGAAGTCGGCCCTTGCGGATCACCAATGTGGCCGCGCAGGCTTCTGCTTCTGTGAGTCTGACGTCCTGCACGTACGTGCAGGACATCAGACTCACAGAAACAGAAGCCTGCGCAGCCTTCTACATGGAATGTTGCTAGTGGAATAGCAACATTCCATGTAGAATCTCCAATAGTAGCAACATTCCATGTAGAATCTCCAATAGTATCTATTTTACTGTCATAGTAATGCTTGAATGTTTTCACTTATATACACTGTCAGCTAGCACATTTGCTTATTTCCGATCTGAGGAAGAAGGGCAACCTTCGAAAGCTAATCAAGAAATGTATTAAGTTATGTCCAATAAAAAAGGTGTCATCTTATTTTCTTTTCCATGTTTTATTTTGTTTGATTTCTATAGATTCTACATGGAATGTTGCTATTCCACTAGCAACATTCCATGTAGAAGACGGCCCTTGCGGATCACCAACGTGGCCGCGCAGGCTTCTGCTTCTGTGAGTCTGACGTCCTGCACGTACGTGCAGGACGTCAGACTCACAGAAACAGAAGCCTGCGCAGCCTTCTACATGGAATGTTGCTAGTGGAATAGCAACATTCCATGTAGAATCTCCAATAGTATCTATTTTACTGTCATAGTAATGCTTGAATGTTTTCACTTATATACACTGTCAGCTAGCACATTTGCTTATTTCCGATCTGAGGAAGAAGGGCAACCTTCGAAAGCTAATCAAGAAATGTATTAAGTTATGTCCAATAAAAAAGGTGTCATCTTATTTTCTTTTCCATGTTTTATTTTGTTTGATTTCTATAGATTCTACATGGAATGTTGCTATTCCACTAGCAACATTCCATGTAGAAGACGGCCCTTGCGGATCACCAACGTGGCCGTGCAGGCTTCTGCTTCTGTGAGTCTGACGTCCTGCACGTACGTGCAGGACGTCAGACTCACAGAAACAGAAGCCTGCGCAGCCTTCTACATGGAATGTTGCTAGTGGAATAGCAACATTCCATGTAGAATCTCCAATAGTAGCAACATTCCATGTAGAATCTCCAATAGTATCTATTTTACTGTCATAGTAATGCTTGAATGTTTTCACTTATATACACTGTCAGCTAGCACATTTGCTTATTTCCGATCTGACGAAGAAGGGCAACCTTCGAAAGCTAATCAAGAAATGTATTAAGTTATGTCCAATAAAAAAGGTGTCATCTTATTTTCTTTTCCATGTTTTATTTTGTTTGATTTCTATAGATTCTACATGGAATGTTGCTATTCCACTAGCAACATCCCATATAGAAGTCGGCCCTTGCGGATCACCAATGTGGCCGCGCAGGCTTCTGCTTCTGTGAGTCTGACGTCCTGCACGTACGTGCAGGACATCAGACTCACAGAAACAGAAGCCTGCGCAGCCTTCTACATGGAATGTTGCTAGTGGAATAGCAACATTCCATGTAGAATCTCCAATAGTAGCAACATTCCATGTAGAATCTCCAACGGTATCTATTTTACTGTCATAGTAATGCTTGAATTTTTTCACTTATATACACTGTCAGCTAGCACATTTGCTTATTTCCGATCTGACGAAGAAGGGCAACCTTCGAAAGCTAATCAAGAAATGTATTAAGTTATGTCCAATAAAAAAGGTATCATCTTATTTTCTTTTCCATGTTTTATTTTGTTTGATTTCCATTGATAAGCATTGAGAAACTATTCAACACCTTGATTCAAGTCTGAAAAAAAAAAACCCTCAGTCTTGTCCTGTTACATAAGTTCCAGTATAAGACATCAGATGCTTTTATGCTTTCTTTCAGTGAAAAAGATTAAATATTAAAGTATGTTTAGTTCTTCATTATACTATCAGGTCCCTTCGATTTGGAATTCTCTGCCAACTTTCATTAGATTTACTTCAGACTATCTAACATTCCTTAAAAATGTAAAAACATGGTCATTTAATAAGCTTTTGTCATCTGATTACGCATTCCTTTATATCAATGGCAGGTCAGAATGAAGAATTGTGAAATAGCTTTGTGTATTATGATTCCTGGCATTGTATTGTCCAGTTTCTTGTCGATGTAATCTGCATAGAACTCTTTCTGGTGTTATGTGGACTAGAAGCAAGCAGGGGCGTAGCCAGACCTCGCCGGGAGCGGAGGCCACAGCCCGAGGTGGGGAGGGGGCACTGTTTAGCAGCCCCCCCCCAGCCGCCACCGCCACGATCCCCTTGAAACCCCCTTCCCGCCATCAACCCTCCCCCGCTGTAGCCGCCTGCCCTGCTGCCGCATTGGACCCCCTGCCAACGATCCCCTTGAACCCCCTCCCGCCATCAACTCTCCCCCACCGTCGCCGTCCGCCCCGTCGCGTAAGGCGTCAGAAACAGCTGATCACAACCAGGAAGTTCCTTGAACGAAGGCGCTACTCCGGTGCTGAAAAGACTCTCTTTGGCTGGCCCGGCCAGCAAACAAGGTATCGGCTGCAGCGGCGGGGCAGGCGGTGACGGCGGGGGAGGGTTGGTGGTGGGAGGGGGGTTCAAGGGGATCGTCGGCAGGGGGCCAGGGCCAAATCTACGGGGGCCCGGCCCCCCTCAGGCCCCACATAACTACGCCACTGGAAGCAAGTATAACATAACATAAGCATTGCCATACTGGGACAGACAGAAGGTACATCAAGCCCCGTATCCTGTTTCCAATAATAGCCAATCCAGGTCCAAGTACCTGGTAAGATCTCAAAAGAGTAAAACAGATTGTATGCTGATTATCCCAGAATAAGTAGTGGATTTTCCCAAGTCCATCCTAAATGGCTTATGGACTTTAATTTTAGGAAATTATCCAAATCTTTTTAAACCCTGCTAAGCTAACTGCTTTTACCACATTCTCTGGCAATGAATTCCAGAGTTTAGTTACTCATTGAGTGAAGAAATATTTTCTCCAATTTGTTTTAAATTTGCAACCTAGAAGCTTCATTGCATGTCCCCTAGTCTTAGTATTTTTGGAAAGAGTAAACAACTGTTTCACGTCTACCCATTCCATTCCACTCATTATTTTATAGACCTCAGTCATATCTCCCCTCAGACATCTTTTCTCCAAGCTGAAGAGCCATGGAGGGGCATAATTGAACAAAAACGTCTATCTCCATGGGCGTTTATCTCCGAGAACGGGTCCGTGAAGGGGCGGACCGAACCGTATTTTCGAAAAAAATTGACGTCCATGTTTTATTCGACAATTTGTGAGCTGGGCGTTTTTGTTTTTCAGTGATAATGGAAAATGAAAGCGCCCAGCTCAAAAACGAATAAATCCAAGGCATTTGTTCGTGGGAGGGGCCAGGATTCGTAGTGCACTGGTCCCCCTCACATGCCAGGACACCAACCGGGCACCCTAGGGGGCACTTTTACAAAAACAAAAAAAAGGTAAAAGAGCTCCCAGGTGCATAGCACCCTTCCCTTGGGTGTTGAGCCCCCCAAATCCCCCTCAAAACCCACCGCCCACAAGTCTACACCATTACTATAGCCCTAAGGGGTGAAGGGGGGCACCTACATGTGGGTACAGTGGGTTTGGGGGGCGGTTTGGAGGGCTCCCATTTACCAGCACAAGTGTAACAGGTGGGGGGGATGGGCCTGGGTCCACCCGCCTGAAGTCCACTGCACCCCCTAATAACTGCTCCAGTGACCTGCATACTGCTGCCAGGGAGGTGGGTATGACATTTGAGGGTGAAAATAAAAAGTTGTGAAACGGCATATTTTGTGGTGGGAGGGGGTTTGTGACCACTGGGGGAGTCAGGGGAGGTCATCCCCGATTCCCTCCAGTGGTCATCTGGTCATTTAGGGCACTTTTTGGGGTCTTATTCGTGGAAAAACAGGGTCCAGGAAAAGTGTCCTAAATTCTCGCTAAAAACGCATATTTTTCTTCCATTATCGGCGAAAGGCGCCTATCTCTGATCGGCCGATAACCACGCCCCAGTTCCGCCTTCACCACGCCTTTGACACGCCCCCATCAACTTTGTCCGCATCCGCAACGGAGTGCAGTTGAAAACGTCCAAATTTGGCTTTCGATTATACCGCTTTATTCGTTTTTGTGAGATAAACGTCTATCTCCCGATTTGGGTCGCAATATAGGCGTTTTTCTTTTTCAATTATAAGCTGGATAGCCACTTTAGCCTTTCCTCATAGGGAAGTCATCCCATCCCCTTTATCATTTCCATCGCCCTTCTGAGTACCTTTTCTAATTCTGCTATATCTTTTTTGAGATGTGGTGACCAGAATTGCACACAGTATTGGAGGTGCAGTCACACCATGGAGCGATACAAGAGCATTATAACATTTTCATTTTATTTCCATTCCTTTCCTAATAATTTCTGCAATTATATTTGCTTTCTTAGCTACCATTGCACACTGAGCAGAGGGTTTCAACATAGCATCGATGACACCTAGATCCTTTTCGTGGGTGGTGACTTCTTATATGGAAGCTTGCGTCATGTAGCTATATTATCACTTGCTCCAAGTCATACGGTCTACTAAGGACTAGAACTAGAATCGCTCCCCTTCTTGTCGGTTCCTGAAAAAGCTGCTCCATAAGGCATTCCTAATTTAAAATATCAGTGCTTCATAATGTGAGTGGCACACCACACACTGAATAAGAACTCTGCAATTAAAAATGCTTATACATAATAGAACAGTTTATCCAGAACTAACCAAAGGTAAGGTCTGAAATTCTGCATCAAAATTCTGCATCAAAACTCATAAAATAATGAGTGGAGTGGAACAGCTGGATGTGAAGCGTCTGTTCACGCTTTCCAAACATACTAGGACTAGGGGGCATGCGATGAAACTACAGTGTAGTAAATTTAAAACAAATCAGAGAAACGTTTTCTTCACCCAACGCATAATTAAACTCTGGAATTCGTTGCCAGAGAACGTGAAGGTGGTTAGCTTGGCAGAGTTTAAAAAGGGGTTAGACGGTTTCCTAAAGGACAAGTCCATAGACTGCTACTAAATGGACTTGGGAAAAATCCACAATTCCAGGAATAACATGAATAGAATGTTTGCACGTTTGGGAAGCTCGTCAGGTGCCCTTGGCCTGGATTGGCCGCTGTCGGGGACAGGATGCTGGGCTCGATGGACCCTTGGTCTTTTCCCAGTGTGGCATTACTTATGTACTTATGTACTAACCTCATAATAGCAGAAAAGAAGAGCAGACCCATGTGTTGAAGGTCAATCAAATTTATTCAATACAGATAAATAAAATCAACAGTTAGAGAAATGTTATATGTAACATAGTAACATAGTAACATAGTAGATGATGGCAGAAAAAGACCTGCATGGTCCATCCAGCCTGCCCAACAAGATAAACTCATATGTGTATACCTTACCTTGATTTGTACCTACCTTTTTCAGGGCACAGACCGTACAAGTCTGCCCAGCAGTATTTCCCGTCTCCCAACCACCAGTTCAGCCTCCCATCACCGGCTCTGGCACAGACCGTATAAGTCTGCCCTCCACTATCCTCGCCTCCCAACCACCAACCTCTCTTCCCCCACCTGCTCCGTCACCCAATTTTGGCTAAGCTCCTTAGGATCCATTCCTTCTGAACAGGATTCCTTTATGCATATCCCACGCATGTTTGAATTCCGTTACCGTTTTCATCTCCACCACCTCCCGCGGGAGGGCATTCCAAGCGTCCACCACCCTCTCCGTGAAAAAATACTTCCTGACATCTTTCCTGAGTCTGCCCCCCTTCAATCTCATTTCATGTCCTCTCGTTCTACCGCCTTCCCATCTCCGGGGATTTTACAAGGATTTGCACTATTAATCTGAATTTAGATCAGATTCAAAATAATCTCTAATCCTTCTTAATTTCCTTAAAACCACCCAAACTCTGTTTCATTCAGCTTGTTCCTGTGATTCTGATTCAAACATTATGCCTAGTTTGTCCCACAGCTCAACATTTTGCCCTATCTTGAAGGGTGTAAAAGCAGGAAACATCTTTTTAGATTTCCTGGGTTCTTTCTTATATGGCTATTTTACACATTCACTACTTTCCCTCCAGGGATTATATACGTTTATTGATGGGCAATAATTTAGAACTAGTACATTGTACACCATATTTGATAGAATATATGATCACAGTTCAAGATACCAATCTTGAGGTCGATGTTAAGGGAGCAACAGGGCAGCTGTCCTGGTCCCCGCAGCTTCAGGGGGCCCACATGACCTGGCATAGCTCCCTTTCTCCCCACCCTGTCATAAGTACATAAGTATTGCCATACTGGGACAGACCAAAGGTCCATCAAGCCCAGCATCCTGTTTCCAACAGTGGCCAATCCAGGTCACAAATACCTGGCAAGATCCCAAAAAAGTACAAAACATTTTATACTGCTTATCCCAGAAATAGTGGATTTTCCCCAAGTCCATTTAATAATGGTCTATGGACTTTTCCTTTAGGAAGCCGTCCAAACCTTTTTTAAACTCCGCTAAGCTAACCGCCTTTACCACATTCTCTGGCAACAAATTCTTTTAACCAGTTTTTAATCCACAATAGAACAATACTTCCTATCCCATGACTCTCCAATTTCCTCTGGAGTCTTTCATGAGGTACTCTGTCAAATGCCTTCTGAAAATCCAGATACTCAATATCAACCAGCTCACCTTTATCTTCCAACATCTTCCTCCCTTCCTGGTCTACCTTCCCAAGCATTTTCTTTAGAGAACATGCCGGTATGGCAGCAATTTTGATAGGTTGCCTTTGCCAACCTCTGACTTTTTTCTCCACAGACAGAATCAGGAGATTGTGTCAGTGGGAGGTAGAATGCAGCAGAGGAAAAGGCTGGAGGTCAGCACAGACAGCTTATCAGAAATGCAGCCATGCCAGCGTGCTCTGAAGAGATAAATACTTTGGAAGATAGACTGGGAAATGAGGGAGATGTTGGATGGGGCAGGGAGAAAGTGAGGAGATGCTGGTCCACAGGGACCCCCAGAGCTGTTGTAAGATGGACACATGGGTGGTAAGTGAGAGAAAGGAGAAAATGCTCAACAAGGGATGGGGAGAGAGGACTGAAGGAAGAAACGATGGCCTGGGAACAGAGGAGAGAAAGAGAGAGATGGTGGACAGTGGGATGGAGGGAGGGAAAAGAGTAGAAGAGATGTTGGACCGTAGGGTGGTGAAGACAGAGGAAGGGAGGGAGAGAAAGATGGTGGGAAGTTGGAGAGATACTGGATAACAGGAGGCGGGGTTTCTCCATTAGATCATCTCTCCCTTTGCTGGAGATCACCGTTGTTTCAACGTGCATCTCTGGAATGAATTTCTGGTTGACACAGAGGCTTCTACGTCTTGCCACCTCCTCTCTTAGTTTGTGTACCTTTTTAAATGAGGGTTTCAATGTGCATACATTTATCAGAGGAAATCAAAGTATTCAGTCTGGACAGAGAGCAGCAGCTTTAGGGGCATGACCTTTTTTTGCCAGACTTTTTATTACGGTCATTTTATTATGGTTATCCTGTTACTACAGTGTAAAATGCCAAGTCCAGCTACACCTGTACACTAACTTGAGTGAAATGCTTTGTAAATACATGTTAGTAAATAAAATCTACAATCAAACATATAAATGGCGAGTGACCGTACTCACCCGCAAATGCGCAGTAGAGACTTCCCTCTCTGTCCCGCCCCCGCATCAATACGTGATGACGGGGGCGGGACAGAGAGGGAAACTGCGTGAAGGGGAGGGAGGGAACCGCCAATGTCGCTACCGCTCCCGCCCCCAAGGTCGCCGCTACCGCTCCCCCCACACGGAGTCGCCGCCCCCCCTCCGCCCGGCCCGAGCACTCTCTTCGGTATTGAACTTACATCGCCGACACGCAGCAGGCAGATCGGCTGAGCTCCCGTCGGCCTTCCTTCCCTGCCTGTGTCCCGCCCTCGCCACGTCACACGAGGGCGGGACACAGGCAGAGAAGGAAGGCCGACGGGAGCTCTGCTGATCTGATCGGCGACGTAACGTAAGTTCAATAGCGAAGAGAGGGCCCGGACCGGGTGGAGGGGTGGCGGCAGCTGCGAGGGGGCCTTGGAAAAACCCCATACTAGCCCGTTTTAACGGGCTGAATGGCTAGTGATATAATAAAATACAGCGTGTAGCTTGAATATTACTGTGTATCTTGTTTTTCGAAGGTAATGAAGTCTGTTTAGTTGTTTATTTTTTATGGACGTGTTCACTGTTGTAGTTTAAAGTGGTAATATAATTCTTTCTCAAACAAACTTAATGGAAATAGTGAGAAAAAAAGTGTATTTTCCAGTTTCTTCCCAGCTACTTTCTGACTTGTTCATGGCATGTCAAATGTGTTTAAAAACTCTTTTACATTATGCTCCTCTGCACACCGTGATGCTGAAACCTGTCTACTTTCAACTGAATAACAATGAGAAGTTCCACTTGTAAGCGTAAGACACAATATTTCCTGTCCAACCATCTGGCACATTTATGTCTCACTTTCTTCAAATAATTATTTGTCTAGCTTTGAGCTGCCTCCAGCTTGCCATATGTTTCTCAGCTAATGAGCTCTCTAGACCAGACTCCTCATTTCCATTCAGAATATTTTGATTACTTATAGATCTTTGAAAAAAAAAAACATTCCGAGAAGAAGCAAAGTTTTTATCAATTAAAAACGGAATTTGATGCAAATATCCCTGTAATTTTCATGTACCATACCACATACTGCATAGAACTTCTTCATTAGTACAACAAGAAAACAGGGTTCCATGCTGCGTCTGCACCTTGAGTGTTGCATTCAGTTTTGGTTGTTGTAACTCATAAGTGCGTACATAAGTATTGCCATACTGGGAAAGACCAAAGGTCCATCGAGCCCAGCATCCTGTTTCCAACAGTGGCCAATCCAGGTCACAAATACCTGGCAAAATCCCCCCAAAATACGAAATAATTTTATACTGCTTATCCCAGAAATAGTGGATTTTCCCCAAGTCCATTTAATAATGGTCTATGGACTTTTCCTTTAGGAAGCCGTCCAAACCTTTTTTAAACTCTGCTAAGCTAACCGCCTTTACCATATTCTCTGGCAACGAATTCCAGAGTTTAATTACACATTGAGTGAAGAAAATTTTCTCCGATTCGTTTTAAATTTACTACATTGTAGCTTCATCACATGCCCCCTAGTCCTAGTATTTTTGGAAACCGTGAACAGACGCTTCACATCTACCTGTTCAACTCCACTCATTATTTTATAGACCTTTATCATATCTCCCCTCAGCCGCCTTTTCTCCAAGCTGAAGAGCCCTAGCCGCTTTAGCCTTTCCTCATAGGGAAGTCGTCCCATCCCCTTTATCATTTTCGTCACCCTTCTATGCACCTTTTCTAATTCCACTATATCTTTTTTGAAATGCGGCGACCAGAATTGAACACAATATTCGAGGTGCGGTCGCACCATGGAGCAATACAAAGGCATTATAACATCCTCATTTTTGTTTTTCATTCCTTTCCTAATAATACCTTTCACTCTATTTGCTTTCTTAGCCGCAGCAGCACACTGAGCAGAAGTTTTCAACGTATCATCAACGATGACACCTAGATCCCTTTCTTGGTCCGTGACTCCTAACATGGAACCTTGCATGGAACCCAATCTCGTAAGTTTCTCTTGTAATTTTTCACAATCCTCCCGCAATTTAACGACTTTGAATAACTTTGTGTCATCAGCAAATTTAATTACCTCCCTAGTTATTCCTATCTCTAGGTCATTTATAAATATGTTAAAAAGCAGCGGTCCCAGCACAGAGCCCTGGGGAACCCTACTAACTACCCTTCTCCATTGAGAATACTGACCATTTAACCCTACTCCGTTTTCTATCTTTTAACCAGTTTTTAATCCACAATAGAACACTACCTCCCATCCCATGACTCTCCAATTTCCTCTGGAGTCTTTCATGAGGTACTTTGTCAAACCTCTTTTGAAAATCCAGATACACAATATCAACCGGCTCCCCTTTATCCACGTTTGTTCACCCCTTCAAAGAAATGTACACAACTACAATAGCCCTTATGGATGAAATTGTCACCTATCTATGGATACAGTATGTTTTTGGCGAGTGTGGTAGGGCTCACACTTTCCACCACAAGCGTAACAGAGTGTGATATGGACCTGGTCCCCCTCTCTACAGTGCACTCTATCAAACACTAGGCTACTCCATGGACCTGCTTTCTTCTCTAATAGAGCTGGCTATAACATCTGAGGCTGACATAGAGACTGGTATGTACTGTTTCTTTCACATCTTTGGGTCCAGGACAACGTGCTGGGACGTCAGACTCCGAACTGGATTGAACAGCTGTCAACTATAGCACGGCCACGGAGGCCGAAGAAGAACTTTAAAGACGTCGGGTCGGCTGGCGGGGGTTGGGGTCCCCCGCCAGCTGAAGAAATATCTTTAAAGGCGGCAAGCAGACCTCGGCTGGCGGGGGGTTGGGGTCCCCTGCCAGCAAAGGTAAACAACGGCAGCGGGGGAGGGTTGACGGCGGTAGGGGGGTCCAGGGTGAAATCTGCAGGGGCCCAGGCCCCTGTGGCCCCACGCAGATACACCCCTGTTCTATACTAGCTCTACCCGACCACGCGTTGCTGTGGCTCAGTCTGGTTAAATGGAAAAGGAAGAAAAGAGGAAGCGTACGTTTCTAATATGTTTAATTTCACAATGCTTGTGGGTATACAATATTTTTTGTTGTTCCATTGTGTGTGCAGAGATAGAGATTGTCTGGTTTGCCGACTGTAGAACATGCAACATATAATTGTCCATGTGAGAAGCAATCCGTGTGTAGATGTAAATGGGTGAATTCTAAAGATTGGCCCTGAGCTTTGTTGATGGTGATTGCAAACGCCAATCGAATTGGGAATTGCAATCTGTTAAATTGAAATGGCATATCTGTTGGAATCATAGGAATGCGAGGAATTAGGACATGTTCACCTTTGAAAGGTCCTGTCAAGATTGTTGCTTGTACGACATTGCTCATTAATTTTTTTACCGCAAGCCGCGTGCGGTTGCAAAGCTTTGGCTGGTTGATATTTCGCAACATGATAATTGGCACGCCGATTTTCAATTGCAGTACGTGCGGTGGCATCCCTGGCAGATCGAGTGAATTGAAAAAGTCTGTTGGCTAATTAAGCGCTTCATCTGCTTCCAGAACAGAGTCGACGGACTTGTATGTGAGTGGCTCGCTTTGAATGTTAGACTGAATCATATTGTTCAGTTCGTAGACATCTTTGTTCTTGGCCACAAGAATAGCTCGTTCACTCAGCGAATCATGTTTCTTATAATTGGTTTGAATATTGGGAAATACATTTTCAACCAATTGTTCTTTTGAGGTCACTAAATTGCAGAAGTTATGAGGCAATGAAATTCGTCCTGAGGTCAGATCAACCGGCACCTTTCCGTTCCCAATTTTCAGCAATTGATGTGAGAATATCTGAGCTGATTGATCGTTTTGCAGCTGGACAAGCATATTTGTAGTTAAGTTTAACGTCTTTACATGTTGCCACAAAGTAGAGTATTTTAGGCAAGCATTTATTTCATCTGCTGGTGTCGATCGAGGAACTACAGGTAATGTTTGCCTGAAATCTCCTGCAAGCAATATTAATGTGTTCCCAAATGGTCTGATGTTTCCATGCAAATCTTGCAATGATCGATCAAGAGCCTTGAGCGATGTTTTTCGCTGTGCTGTTTCCTCGGCACGTATTTGAGCCATTGTTTGTCTGTTTCGCTTGTTCTCTGATGCCCATTCTTCCTCAGTTTGATTTGCAATTGTAGGTATATAAAAACACGCGCGTATTGGAATGCAATGTTGTGTCAAAATTTCAAAGCAATCAGTGAAGAACTTTCGGAGATTTAAGCCACTCTCAGCCTGTCGCGTTGATTCTGTTGAGAATGAAGCAGATCTGAAACTGCAGAACGAGATCGCCGTGCTTGCAACCGTGCATCGTCAAGTTTGGCTGCACGTCGCTCTGCTGCTTCCTTGGCACGTATTTGAGCCATTCTTTGTGTGTTTCGCTCGTTCGCTGATGGCCGTTCTTCCTCAGTTTGATTTACAATTACTCATCGCACTGCTTCCGCTCTGCGAGTACGATAGCTGTGACATCTATATAATAGTAGGTATATAAAAACATGCGCATAATTTCAAAGCAATCGGTGAAGAACTTTTGGAGATTTAATCCACTCTCAGCCTGTCGTGTTGATTCTGTTGAGAACAAAGCAGATCTGAAGCTGCAGAACGCGATCGCCGTGCTCGCAACCGTGCATCATCAAATTTGGCTGCACATCACTCTGCTGCTTCCTCGGCACGTATTTGAGCCATTCTTTGTCTGTTTCGCTCGTTCGGTGATGGCTGTTCTTCCTCAGTTTCATTTGCAATTACTCGTCGCACTGCTTCCGCTCCGCGAGTACGACAGCTGTGACATCTATATAATAGTAGGTATATAAAAACATGCACGTATTCGAATGCAACGTTGTGTCCAAATTTGAAAGCAATCGGTGAAGAACTTTCAGAGATTTAAGATTTTGAACAAACTAACATTTACATTTGTATTTATATAGATAGATCAGTAATCTAAAATAATTGGATAGATTATTTAAAGTTTATACTTCTGGTGCTGTGGAAAAATATGTAAAGGATCCACTCATTCCTCTTCTTAAGGTTGAGCTTATAGTTGTGCTGTAGCGTCGCTGAGAGAAACTTCTTGGATTTCTAAACAGGGAAGTATGTATAAAATAATATTTATATAGATAATTGTGATTCAGGCAAATAAAAATGGCTACTCAATGGGTGAATATCCATTTCTCATTTTACAGTAAATCAAGTATGATTATTGATTATTAATTTAAAAATATATAGTAAAAAAAATCTCAAGGGGACCAACATAAAATATAAAAATGTATAGTAGAAATAGAGAATAGTAATAATGACATAAACAATTGAAAAATATATATAGTTTTAAAAAAATATTTTTATGAAGATGGGATTTGAGCATCTTTAAAACAGAGTTGAATAACTCGGTGTACTTTCATAAAAGACCAATACAAAAAGGGTAAGCCATCTAATAATGGACATGTAGTCACAGAAAAGGTATCAAATCTAGTTCTGCATTTAAACCTAAAGGGGAAACAGTGTTAAAATTAAAAATCAAATGCTGTTCTTCTTTCAATAAAATGTTCTCTGTGTCCCCTCCTTTCCATCTTGGTTTTATCTGTTTGATCACAAAAAGACTTGAGGTCATCAATAGTGTGATGTGCCTCATACCAATGTTGTACCAAGGGTGCAGACTGGATATTCCTGCTGATACATGATCTATGTTCTATAAACCTTGTTTTTATTTTCCTTTTAGTCTTTCCTATGTATAAAACTTTGCAGGGACAAATAACTACATAAACCACTTGGGTGGAATCACAATTTGTGGAATGTCTTAAAACATAAGTTTTGTATGTGTTTGGATGTGTGAATTTCTTAAGTGTAAGATCGTGTTTAGAGACTGTAAACCATTTCCCACATATGATATGTCCATGGAAAGTCTCTTGAGAATCATATTCTTCGGGTAATGTTGATGGAATGAGGCATTCTTTTAAATTTTTGTTCCGAGAGTATGCAATAACGGAACGTGTATTTTGAAAACATTTGTGGGTCTCTAAAATGCACCAATGTTTTAATATAGTGTCACGGAGTTGATTTGAAAATTTGGAAAATTTCAGAGTGCAGATAAGGTCAGGTTTTTCTTTATTGTTTTTTTTTTTGGACAGTAGCTGTTCTGTCTTGTTTCCGTGCATTATTAATGCTTTTTTCAATGCACTTCTTAGGGTATCCCCTTTTTTAAAATCGTTTTGACATATCTTGTGCTTGAATTTCAAAGTCTTCAAAATTTGTACAAAGACGGCGAAGTCTCAAAAATTGTGAGTAAGGAAGGTTAGTTTTCAAACTGCGGTTGTGGTAGCTCTGAAAATGCAAATAGGTGTTCTTGTCCGTAGGCTTCTTATATACTTTAGTTATGAACCTATATTAAGTTTTAATGATGAGAATATCGAGGTATGAGATTTGTTGTTTATCATATTGTATCTTGAAATGTAAGTTTGGGTCTAATCTGTTAAACCATTCAAAAAATTCAAAAAAGTTTTTTTCATCTCCTTTCCATAGGATGAAAATGTCATCGATGTACCTCTTATAAAACACTATTTCTGATTTATAAGGATGATCTTTGAGAAAAGTTTCTTCAACATGTGCGACATATAAATTCACTACGTCTGGAGCTATGGTTGAACCCATTGCAGTTCCACGTATTTGCTGGTAAAATGATTTTTGAAACTCAAAAACGTTTGGTGTAAGGGCATAGGTGACAAAAGCGATGATGAGAAAACTAGGGATCCGACGTAAGATTTTCCTATTCTTTAGTGTATTTTCAATAATGGCTAGACTCTCTATTTGCGGTATATTGGTATACAGAGCATATATATCTAGTGTAACTAGTATTATGTCTTCTAAATCTCTGTCAAACACTTCTAACATTACCGGCACATGTGAGGGGGACCAGTGCACTACGAATCCTGGCTCCTCCCATGACCTAATGCCTTGGATTTCTTCATTTTTGAGCTGGGCACCTTCGTTTTCCATTATTGTTGAAAAACGAAAACACCCAGCTCAAATCCGCACATATCCAATGCATTTGCCCGGCATAAACAGTATTATCGAAAAAAAAGCATGGGCACCCATATTTTCAAAAATACGGTCTGTCCCGCCCCTTCACGTATCCGTTCTCGGACATAGACGCCCATGGAGATGGGCGTTCGCGTTCAATTATGCCCCTCTTTGTTTGCATCTAGAAGTGGAGATACAAAACCCCAAATTCTATATATATCACTTAAAGTTGTAGGCACTAATTTGGCCACATGTGCACACAACTTAATTGAACAACAAGTCAATCAGTGCCAATAATTGCAATTAACAACCAATTATCAGCACCTAGTTAGCAAAAAATAGGATTTACATACATATCCGATTCTATAACAGAATGCACCTAAATCCTGTCATGCATACCGATTTTGGGACATGTTTAGGGGCATTCCAGGGGGCATTCCCAGATTTTATGCACATTGATACAGAATCACGCCTAACTTAGGCCCAGTATTTAAGCCTGCTTATATAAGGCCTAATTGCAGCCTTGTACAGTTAGGCAAAGCTTAGTGCTAAGCGCGATTCTATAAAGGACGCCTACTCTAAGTGAGTTTAATTTTCGGCGCTGATATTTAGGTGCAACTTGTAGAATTTACCCGCCCCCCCCCCCTCCAGAAAACAAAATAAAACAGTAGATTGCTGGCCACAGTCTACATCATGGTATTACCACCATGTAGGAAAAGTCATAGAAAATGAAAAAAAAAGTCAAGATTTGATGGGACTTGCAAGTTGAAACAGATCAACATTTGAAATATAGCTCACCTGATATCATGGTAATGGAAAATACTTGATTTTCATTGACATTGCACAAAGAACTGGAAAAATGAACAAAGTATCCTGTCGGTGACAGGATGCTGGGCTAGATGGACCTTTGGTCTTTCCCAGTATGGCACTACTTATGTACTTATGTACTTATGTATCGAGACCTGACAATAGAAATTGCAAGGGTCTAAAAAAAGCCATGTCAGCTTATATCTATGGTAGTCATGGTCCTTGCGGTAGGTGTAGCTTTTGTAAGCACTCAGTTAATGCTAAATGGATAGCTATCCCTGGCTCCACGCGGAGGTTTTATTTTAAACATCATACTACATGCAGGAGTGCATGTGTGGTATACTGCGTGGTTTGTCCATGTGGGGTTTACTACATCGGACACCCTAAGACCCAGCTAAGGAATAGACTCGCCGAGCATACCAGCAATTTAAGACTTGGTAAAAAGGAGGCACCATTGGTAGCCCACTGGATAGAGGCGGGTCACTCCTTAGCTGATCTTCAATGCGTGGTGTTAACCCAGATGGGGGGTTCCCGTCGAGGAGGCGATGTCAGTACTCAGCTGTTCAATTTGGAGCAAAGGTTCATCTTTAATTGGGGTACGGTGGCTCCGGGTGAGCTTAACTTAGAGTTTGAATGGCTATAGGATGAGCTGTTAATGAGGGGAGGAGACAGCAGTGTACTTAGCGTGCGCTTTTGCGTGATTGGACAATTACAGCTGGAGGCAGAGCCTGGGACGCCCCGCTGGGAAACGGAGCCCAGTGGGTGAGCAGCCATTACTAACTATAATTAATTATAAAACACTGGTTTCTATGTATAATAAGAATATTTTGATATTGATTTATGTGAGTAGGAAGTTAAAGAAGGGTGCGTTATTATTGTAGGGTTCAAGATTAAGTTCCTCCTGATGAAGGATTACCGAAATGCGGACTCGCATTGAGGAACATTGTCATTAAAGCCTACGGCTTGTTGCACCTGAGGTTGGGGATCACAGTCTGTCTCCCTTGACCAAGACACAGAGCCCAGCAAGATTAAAGATTCGAACTGTGAGCAGATTGAGAACGCTGAAACCCCATTGTGGAGGAGTGATACCGCCTTGCATTGGCAAAGAGCTGGCCACGGACTATGGTTGATGCACATGATATAGTGGTGTGATGTGGTAGGAAAACACACCTAAATATTGAACTACTAATGAGGATAAAATGATGGTTAATCTACAATGAAAGCAAAATGTTTAAACATGTGTTTATCAAGCGATATTTCCGTGCAAGGGGGGTATAAATAGTTTAATAAATGAGATGTTGGTGAATGGAATGCTGGTATGCCTGTGTAGGGAAAAGGTGAGTGAAGTTGAAGCGCTTTTATTGTTTCTAAGTATAGTATGTTGATACATGTTTTGTATTGGTGGAAATGAAAACGGTAACGGAATTCAAACATGCGTGGGATAAGCATAAAGGAATCCTGTGCCGAAGGAATGGATCCTCAGGAGCTTAGTCAAGATCAGGAGGCGGGGCTGGTGGTTGGGAGGCAGGGATAGTGCTGGGCAGACTTATACGGTCTGTGCCAGAGCCGGTGGTGGGCAGCGGGACTGGTGGTTGGGAGGCAGGGATAGTGCTGGATAGACTTATACGGTCTGTGCCAGAGCCGGTGGTTGGGAGGAGGGGCTGGTGGTTGGGAGGCGGGGATAGTGCTGGGCAGGCTTATACGGTCTGTGCCAGAGCCGGTGGTTGGGAGGAGGGGCTGGTGGTTGGGAGGCGGGGATAGTGCTGGGCAGGCTTATACGGTCTGTGCCCTGAAGAGCACAGGTACAAATCAAAGTAGGGTATACATAAAAAGCAGCAAATATGAGTTATCTTGTTGGGCAGACTGGATGGACCGTGCAGGTCTTTTTCTGCCATCATCTACTATGTTACTATGTTACTATGTATTAATAAATTAGGAACACTGAGTTATATCTCAGAGTGCATTTTTTACTGGAGCTTATTTCTATTGTCATAGGAGTCTTAGGCAGCATTACGCCAAAGCTGGACAAATTTCAACTAAACCTTGATTTGACAGCAGCAGAATTACAAAAAAATAGATTTTCTGGGTTCGAGCAACATTTGATGATGACACCTGAATAATTCCTGAGCTTCTGCATGAAGTTCAAATTCTCTAGTGATACCAGACAGATTTTTGTTTACGTTATGTGCCATATAATAATAATAATAATAAGCAGAATTTTACAGCCCATCACAACCATTAGCTTAAGGTAATTTACCATATAAGAAAGAAATATTTCTTTAATGAAACCAATTACCATAAAAATATAACCTCAATATATAATACTGAAAACAAAAAAAAGTGTGAACTTGATCTGTATTAAATCTATTACAAATATTTGATGAAAATAAATGTTTTCAATAGCTTCCAAATTTAAGAGAACTCCTCTCATGTGTAATATGGAAAGACAAAGCATTCCATAGTTTCGTCCCAGCTATGCTGAACAACTTAGAATGAGATGAAGCCAAGAAGACAGGGAAAGGGGATGAACTGAATGAGTAGACACCAGGTTTGGCCTAATTTTCAATACAGATAGTAAATAAACTTGCCAGGAAGCACTGAGCCAAAGAAAAGCATTTTTCTTAATAACATATGTACTGCAAGCAGTCATACAGCTATAATTACAACCTTTATGAGCAAAAAAACGAAAAAGAATTATGAATAGCATGAGTGTTATGAATGTGTGGAGAATGTAATGCCTTTTTGAGTCTAATTAAATAAATCACAAAGGACCTGCAGATTACAATAGGAAGCAAATATTAAAAATCAATGTACTTTTCTTACAAAATTTCACCCTGGGAGAAGCTCTAGAGATAGTATGTAGAAGGTACCTGGAGATTTTCACATTTTTGATTTTCTTTTTCTTAAATTAAGAAGATTGTACTGTCATCTACAACTGGTCAAAATAATACAACCCTGGATGAACCAGGCAGTTACTTCTTCCTTATCTAGGGTCTAACCTCTAACAAAGGGGTCCTTTTAAAAAGTGGTAGTGCATAGTGGAATTAGGAAAGGTGCAGAGAAGGGCGACGGAAATGATAAAGAGGATGGGACGACTTCCCTATGAGGAAAGGCTAAAGCGGCTAGGGCTCTTCAGCTTGCAGAAAAGGCGGCCGAGGGGAGATATGATAGAGGTCTATAAAATAATGAGTGGAGTTGAACGGGTAGATGTGAAACGTCTGTTTACACTTTCCAAAAATACTAGGACTAGGGGGCATATGATGAAGCTACAATGTAGTAAATTTAAAATGAATCGGAGAAAATGTTTCTTCACTCAACGTGTAATTAAACTCTGGAATTCGTTGCCAGAGAATGTGGTAAAGGTGGTTAGCTTAGCAGAGTTTTGAAAAGGTTTTGACGGCTTCCTAAAGGAAAAGTCCATAGACCATTATTAAATTGGACTTGGGGAAAATCCACTATTTCTGGGATAAGCAGTATTAAATGTTTTGTACTTTTTTAGGGATCTTGCCAGGTATTTGTGACCTGGATTGGCCACTGTTGGAAATAGGATGCTGGGCTTGATGGACCTTTGGTCTTTCCCAGTGTGGCAATATTTATGTATTGGGCATTCGCTGGGTCAGTTTTTACATGCACCGAAAACCGGCCTGAACCCTTAATGCCACCCATTGATCTAGTAGTAAAGGCTCATGCGCTACACACACGGCACGTGCCAGGTGCTGAATACTGTGTGGGAGAAAATAAATAAATAATTCATCCATATGTTATGGGTGTGCGCCAAATCTGAAATTACCACCAGGAGGGCGTGCTGGCCTGGCAGTAGTCTCATTTGGGCATGCACTGCATGCTCGTAGAGCCTACCTCGTCTTAGTAAAAGGACCCCATAGAGACCACCGTTTACTAATGCTTAGTACATGCTAAGGATTAGTAAATAGCAGCCAAAGCAATGTATTTGTTGACCTAAATCTACTTTTCAGTCCATTTATGAATTTTGAGATGTCACACATTGGGCCATAACAGTTTTTTAAAAAGGCTCCAGGGGAGATACGGGAAATTATAGACCGGTGAGTCTGACGTCGGTGCCGGGGAAAATGGTAGAGGCTATTATTAAAAACAAAATTACAGAGCACATCCAAGGACATGGATTACTGAGACCAAGTCAGCACGGCTTTTGTGTGGGGAAATCTTGCCTGACCAATTTACTTCAATTCTTTGAAGGAGTAAACAAACATGTGGACAAAGGGGAGCCAGTTGATATCGTGTATCTGGATTTTCAAAAGGCGTTTGACAAGGTACCTCATGAAAGGTTACAGAGGAAATTGGAGGGTCATGGGATAGGAGGAAATGTCCTATTGTGGATTAAAAACTGGTTGAAGGATAGGAAACAGAGAGTGGGGTTAAATGGGCAGTATTCACAATGGAGAAGGGTAGTTAGTGGGGTTCCTCAGGGGTCTGTGCTAGGACCGCTGCTTTTTAATATATTTATAAATGATTTAGAGATGGGAGTACCTAGCGAGGTAATTACATTTGCTGATGACACAAAGTTATTCAAAGTCGTTAACTCGCGACAGGATTGTGAAAAATTACAAGAGGACCTTACGAGACTGGGAGACTGGGCGGCTAAATGGCAGATGACGTTTAATGTGAGCAAGTGCAAGGTGATGCATGTGGGAAAAAAAGAACCCGAATTATAGCTACGTCATGCAAATTTCCACGTTAGGAGTTACGGACCAAGAAAGTGATCTGGGTGTCATCGTCGATAACACACTGAAACCTTCTGCTCAGTGTGCTGCTGCGGCTAGGAAAGCGAATAGAATGTTGGGTATTATTAGGAAAGGTATGGAAAACAGGTGTGAGGATGTTTTATTGCCGTTGTATTGCTCCATGGTGCGACCGCACCTTGAGTATTGTGTTCAATTCTGGTCGCCGCATCTCAAGAAAGATATAATAGAATTGGAAAAGGTGCAGCGAAGGGTGACTAAAATGATAGCGGGGATGGGACGACTTCCCTATGAAGAAAGACTAAGGAGGCTAGGGCTATTCAGCTTGGAGAAGAGACGGCTGAGGGGCGACATGATAGAGGTATATAAAATAATGAGTGGAGTGGAACAGGTGGATGTGAAGCGTCTGTTCACGCTTTCCAAAAATACTAGGACTAGGGGGCATGTGATTAAACTACAGTGTAGTAAATTTAAAACAAATCGGAGAAAATTTTGCTTCTCCCAACGTGTAATTAAACTCTGGAATTCGTTTCCGGAGAATGTGGTGAAGGCGGTTAGCTTAGCAGAGTTTTAAAATGGGTTGGACGGTTTCCTAAAGGACAAGTCCATAAACCGCTACTAAACGGACTTGGAAAAATCCAAAATTCCAGGAATAACATGTATAGAATGTTTGTACATTTGGGAAGCTTGCCAGGTGCCCTTGGCCTGGATTGGCCGCTGTCATGGACAAGATGCTGGGCTCGATGGACCCTTGGTCTTTTCCCAGTGTGGCATTACTTATGTACTTATGTACTTATATTCAGAGGGGCATTTTTGAAAGAAACATCTAAATCAGAATTTGGACGTTTTACAAAGACGCCCAAATTCCAAACCAGAAAGAAGGTCATTTTCAAAAAAGATAGCCATCTATCTTTTGTGTTCAAAAATACTATGGACATCCTGTGATTTGGATGTCTTTGCAATGTGGACGTCCTTTGTTTCGGTCCATTTTCGAACAAAAGGCGTCCATATGCAAGATGTCCAGAACAGAGGAGTGGCTTAATGGTTAGTCCAGCGGGCTTTGATCCTAATAACATGGGTTCTATTCCCACTGCAGCTCCTTGTGACTTTGGGCAAGTCAAATGCACAAGGGGCATTTTTGGATATGACATAAAGTACATAAGTACATAAATAAGTACATAAATAATGCCATACTGGGAAAAGACCAAGGGTCCATCGAGCCCAGCATCCTGTCCACGACAGCGGCCAATCCAGGCCAAGGGCACCTGGCAAGCTTCCCAAACGTACAAACATTCTATACATGTTATTTCTGGAATTTTGGATTTTTCCAAGTCCGTTTAGTAGCGGTTTATGGACTTGTCCTTTAGGAAACCGTCCAACCCCTTTTTAAACTCTGCTAAGCTAACCGCCTTCACCACTTTCTCCGGCAACGAATTCCAGAGTTTAATTACACGTTGGGTGAAGAAATATTTTCTCCGATTTGTTTTAAATTTACTACACTGTAGTTTCATCGCATGCCCCCTAGTCCTAGTATTTTTGGAAAGCGTGAACAGACGCTTCACATCCACCTGTTCCACTCCACTCATTATTTTATAGACCTCTATCATGTCTCCCCTCAGCCGTCTCTTCTCCAAGCTGAATAGCCCTAGCCTCCTTAGTCTTTCTTCATAGGGAAGTCGTCCCATCCCCGCTATCATTTTAGTCGCCCTTCGCTGCACCTTTTCCAATTCTACTATATCTTTCTTGAGATGCGGCGACCAGAATTGAACACAATATTCAAGGTGCGGTCGCACCATGGAGCGATACAACGGCATTATAACATCCTCACACCTGTTTTCCATACCTTTCCTAATAATACCCAACATTCTATTTGCTTTCTTAGCCGCAGCAGCACACTGAGCAGAAGGTTTCAGTGTGTTATCGACGACGACACCCAGATCCCTTTCTTTGTCCGTAACTCCTAACGTGGAACCTTGCATGACGTAGCTATAATTCGGGTTCTTTTTTCCCACATGCATCACCTTGCACTTGCTCACATTAAACATCATCTGCCATTTAGCCGCCCAGTCTCGTAAGGTCCTCTTGTAATTTTTCACAATCCTGTCGTGATTTAACGACTTTGAATAACTTTGTGTCATCAGCAAACCCAATCACCTCGCCAGCCACTCCCATCTCTAAATCATCCACAAACATATTAAAAAGCAGCAGTCCCAGCACGGACCCCTGAGGAACCCCACCAACTACCCCTCTCCATTGTGAACACTGCCCATTCAACCCCACTCTCCGCTTCCCATCCTTCAACCAGCCCCCAATCCACAACAGGACATCTCCTCCCATCCCACGACCCTCCAACCTCCCCTGCAGCCCCCCATGAGGCACCCCGTCAAACGCCCCTCGAAAATCCAGACACACAACACCAACCGACTCCCCCCCGTCCACATGTCCGTTCACTCCCCCAAAGAACTGAAGTAAATCGGTCAGGCAAGACTTCCCCACACAAAAGCCATGCTGACCTGGTCTCAGTAATCCATGTCCCCGGATGCGCTCTGTAACCTTGTTCCTAACAATAACCTCCACCACTTTCCCAGGCACCGACGCCAGACTCACCGGTCTACAATCTCCCGGATCTCCCCTGGAGCCTTTTTTAAAAATGGGCGTTACATTGGCCACCCTCCAATCTTCCGGCACCACGCTCGACCCCAAGGACAAGTCGCATATCACCAGCAGCAGCTCCGCAAGCCCGCCCCTCAGCTCCACCAGCACTCTAGGACGAATACCATCCGGTCCAGGAGATCCGCCACTCTTCAGTTTGCCGAACTGCCCCATTACGTCCTCCAGGTTTACCGTGAAGTCAGTAAGCCTCTCCGACTCGTCCGCCCGAAACACCATCTCCGACACCGGCATCCCACCCAAATCCTCCCCGGCGAAGACCGAAGCAAAGAACCCATTCAGTCTCTCCGCTACGTCCCCGTCTTCCCCGCTCGCCCCCTTCACCCCTCGGCCATCCAGCGGCCCAACCGACTCTTTTGCCGGCTTCCCGCCCCTAACACACCGAAAAAAACCTTCACTATGTTCTTTTGCCTCCAATGCCATCCTCCCTTCATACTCCCCCCTGGCCCCCCCAATCCGCGCCCCGCACCTGCCTTGACACTCCCCATGCCGTCTCCCGCCATTCTCAGACGGTTCCCTCCTCCATTTTCCGAAGGCGTTTCCCCCAGCCCCAATAGCCTCCTTCACCTCACCCCTCAACCAGGCCGGGTGTCCCCTGGACCTCCGTCCCTCTTTTCCAATCCGCGGAACACGTATGGCCCGGGCCTCCAGGATGGCACCCCCGAACAGCGTCCACGCCTGTTGTACAGTTTTTACTCTCTCAGTTGCCCCCCTAAGTTTTTTTTTTACCGTTCTTCTCATTTTATCATAGTCTCCTTTTTTAAAGTTAAACGCTAACGTATTTGATTTTCTGTGTACAGTTACTTCAAGGTCGATGTCAAAACTGATCATATTATGGTCACTGTTATCAAGCGGCCCCAGTACCATAACGTCCCTCACCAGATCATGCGCTCCACTAAGGACCAAGTCTAGAATTTTTTCTTCTCTCGTCGGCTCCTGCACCAGTTGCTCCATAAAGCTGTCCTTGATTTTCATCAAGGAATTGTATCTCTGTAGCGTGTCCCGATGTTACATTTACCCAGTCTATATTTGGATAATTGAAGTCACCCATTATTATCACATTGCCCATTTTGTTCGCGTCTCTGATTTCTTTATCATTTCTGTGTCTACCTGCTCATCCTGGCGAGGAGGACGGTAGTACACTCCTATCACCATTTTTTTCCCTTTTATACATGGAATTTCAACCCACAGTGATTCAAAGGTGTGATTTGTGTCCTGCTGAATTTGTAATCTATCTGAGTCAAGGCTCTCGTTAATATACAATGCTACCCCTCCACCAGTCCGGTCCACCCTATCATTGCGATATACTTTGTACCCCGGTATGACAGTGTCCCACTGGTTATCCTCCTTCCACCAGGTCTCAGTAATGCCTATTATATCCAATTTTTCATTTAGTGCAATATATTCCAACTCTCCCATCTTATTTCTTAGACTCCTAGCATTTGCATATAGACATTTCAGAGTATGTTTGTTGTTCTTATTTGCATGATGCTTAGTACCTGACACTATTGATTTGACATCTTTTGTCTGATCTTTAGTTGTATTTAAGGGCACCTGGCCTACCACGGTCTGTTGTGCAAAAAGTGACGTCCGTCTGAGTCTGAATTTGGACGTTTTTTGTAAAACATTCAAAATCAGGTCAGGAAAGGTCATTTTCTACAAAAAAAGTCTATCGTTTCCTTTTGAAAGTGTTGTTTTGGGAAAATGTTTTGCGATTTGGGGGAGTAAGGGGAGGTGATCCCTGAGTCCCTCCAGTGGTCATCTGGTCATTTGGGGCACCTCTTGTGTGGAGTAGAAGAGTAGCCTAGTGGTTAGTGCAGTAGACTTTGAGCTTGGGGAAGTGGGTTCAATCCCCCCTGCAGCTATTCATTGCAAAAACAGATCTAGCTCCAAACAGTCTTGGACATATTTGTTTTGTTCCATTATTGCTGAAACACGTCCATGTCTTAGGAACACCAAAGTCCCACCTTGAACACGCCCCTGGCATGTCCCCTTCAGATTTGGACGTCCTTCTGACGGACTTCAGAGAAAGACATCCAAAAAGAGATTTTGATAATACTGATTTGGACGTTTCTGTGAGATAAACGTCCAAGTGCTGGCATGTCACTTTTTGGACCTGATAGTGAACTACATATATTTTTTTAATCCACTGAACGCTAGTACTCAAGCCTGCTTATAATCGAAAGAGAAAAACGCCTATATTGTGACCCAAATCGGGAGATAGACGTTTATCTCACAAAAACGAACAAAGCGGTATAATCGAAAGCCGAATTTGGACGTTTTCAACTGCACTCCGTCGCGGATGCGGACAAAGTTAATGGGGGCATGTCGAAGGCGTGGTGAAGGCGGAACTGGGGCGTGGTTATCTGCCGATCAGAGATGGGCGCCTTTCGCCGATAATGGAAAAAAAATATGAGCTTTTAGCGAGAATTTAGGGCACTTTTCCTGGACCCTGTTTTTCCACGAATGAGGCCCCAAAAAGTGCCCTAAATGACCAGATGACCACTGGAAGGAATCGGGGATGACCTCCCCTGACTCCCCCAGTGGTCACGAACCTCCTCCCACCACAAAATATGTCGTTTCACAACTTTTTATTTTCACCCCCAAAAATCTCATACCCACCTCCCTGGCAGCAGTATGCAGGTCACTGGAGCAGTTATTAGGGGGTGCAGTGGACTTCAGGCAGGTGGACCCAGGCCCATCCCCCCCCCCCACCTGTTACACTTGTGCTGGTAAATGGGAGCCCTCCAAACCGCCCCCCAAACCCACTGTACCCACATGTAGGTGCCCCCCTTCACCCCTTAGGGCTATAGTAATGGTGTAGACTTGTGGGCAGTGGGTTTTGATGGGGATTTGGGGGGCTCAACACCCAAGGGAAGGGTGCTATGCACCTGGGAGCTCTTTTACCTTTTTTTTTGTTTTTGTAAAAGTGCCCCCTAGGGTGCCCGGTTGATGTCCTGGCATGTGAGGGGGACCAGTGCACTACGAATCCTGGCCCCTCCCACAAATAAATGTCTTGGAGTTATTCGTTTTTGAGCTGGGCGCTTTCGGTTTCCATTATCGCTGAAAAACAAAAACGCCCAGCTCAAAAAAAGATAAACGTCCATGTTTTTTGGAAATACGGTTCGGTCCGCCCCTTCACGGACCCGTTCTCGGAGATAAACGCCCATGGAGATAGACGTTTCCGTTCGATTATGCCCCTTTATGGGTCCCTTTTACTAAAGGGTTGCCACCAGGGGCGTAGCCAGACTTCGGCTGGAGGGGGGGGTCCAGAGCCTGAGGTGAGAGGGCACATTTTAGCCCACCTGGCACTGCCGACCCCCCCCCCCCCCCCGCCACCAACACCACCACGAACAACTTTGACCCCCCCCCCTGCCGACGACCCTCTCGACCCCCGCCCTCCCCCGCCATCTCCGCCGTTACCTACCTTTACTGGCAGAGGACCCCAACCCCCGCCAGCCGAAGTCTTCTCCCTCCGTTTGGTTTCTGAGTCTGACGTCCTGCACGTTGTGCGTGCAAGACGTGACACTCGGAAACCAAACAAAGGAAGAAGACTTCGGCTGGTGGGGGTTGGGTTCCCCCCAGCAAAGGTAGCAGACGGTGACGGCGGGTTGAGAGGGTAATTGGCAGGGGAGTCCAGACCCATAGTAACTACGCCACTGGTTGCCGCACAGAAACGGGCTTGCCGCGTGACAATCTTGAACTACCGCCGGGGCACTGCAGCTGCTAGCAGTAGTTCCACCGCAGCGCGTTGCATTTCCAGTGCTGACGGAATTTTTTTTAAAAATTATCACCGCAGGGGGTTACCCGGCAATAATCGGGCAACAGCTCACACTGCCCGGTTACCGCTGGCTTAACACAGGAGACTTTTCCACCACCTCGGTGGGTGGCGGTAAGTGCTTCCCTAGAAATAGCCATTTCTTGTATCCAAACAGATAGAGGAATCCAATAAAACTTATATGGAAATATAATGTTTAATTTTAACAAAATATTTCTAAAAAGCAAGGAAAAGACCTCAAAACGCCCGACCGCTTACTTTCAGTTTTCGGCGGCTTTAACTGGGGTCGTGGTGTTCATCACTGGTCATAAAAACCTTGCTTGGAACAATTATTTTAACTTTTAATTTATTTCCAAAAATATTTTAGCAATTTTACTCTTTTTTACAAATTGTTTTTTTTAATATATTGACAATATCAATGCTAACTTCAAATTTTTATTTGGTTCATAAAAACCTTCACTAATTCTCGTGAAGTGCGGTAGAACAGCTTTACATAAATAAAGTAAAGTCGAGTACTTATCTGTTGCCCGGCGGTGGCCCCACTCGTTTCGTTGGCAGGCTTTTTCCAGGGCTGTGCTTCGACAGAGAAAGCATTGAGAAAATGTTTTTCTGAAAAATATTTACCATATATTTCATTATAAGGGAAAACAACTGGAAAGTCAACATATGAAAACTGCTATGAAAAATGCAAGTAAGAACTACATTTTGAACTTGCATTTTGTCTCATTTTAACCATGACTGGCTGCTGTTTCAAACGAAGAACTTTTATTTTCACACAGCTTTTGAATTTAATAATTGGAAAGATTACTTAAACCTAACATTGTTAGAACAATGACTATGAGATTTAAATATTAGAGCTCTTTTGAACATTACAAATAAAGAATACTCTTTGGACTTACCCTCTCTCTTGTTCTGATCATGGCTTAGTACTGCTTCGAACAGAGAACCCATAATGCAACACAGTATTTAACTTGTGAGAACCAAATGGATAAGCCAATCACAATCTGTTTTAAAACGATGATGTAATGTTGTGTAAATTGGCTTAATTTACCCTTTCAGTACTGATGTCCATTTTCTCAATTGTCTCATTGGCAACACATTGTGATGAGGACAAATGGTAATGAAACGATCTCTGCTTGTATTGGCAACTCTTTTGGTTGTTAGCCTCTAGAATCTTGAATGCACTAAAAACCTAGTCATATTACACTGTTAATCTACCCTGTTTGGCTTCCAGAATTTTATTAAATGAGTAAATGACAAAAACATTAACTTGTAAGCTGTTTATTAATACCATGTTTCCATAGGCGGTCGGTGGTGGGGAGGCTAAAGGGGGTGGGGTTAGGGGTGGGGCCAGGGCTGGAGCTTAAATCCATAATTGTCTGATAACACACAGAAAAAAATAAATAAATAAAAATAAAAGTCACAATTAATACCTTTTATTAAATTTAGATATTAGATATGTATCATATGTCAAAGAATAAAGTGGTTGCTCAAAGCATATTCTAAGCACAATCGCTCAACTGCAAAACACTATGCACAACTTTGTGCAAAAACACACTCAGAACCTTACTGTACCATAAATATTACACTGGGCAGAACCTAATACACCAATATACCACCCATACGGAAAATGCAGACCGTCAACAATATGAAACAAGAGATCATATCATCACAATTCTCATGTAGAGCCACAAAACACCCTAATTCATGTTTAATGTGGGATAAAATGCCATAAATAAGTAAATAAATATAAACTTTTAATGTTGAGCACCTGATTCTCAAAGTGGACATATTCCAAACACTATAATGAAAATAAAATGATCTTTTCTACCTTTGTTGTCTGGTGACTTTTTCTGATCATGCTGGCCCAGTATCCGATTCTGCTGCTATCTGTCCTCAGGTGTCAGTGCAAGTCTCTTTGGTATGAACTCTCATGTGCAGGTCAGGAAGTCATCCTCGTTAAATATCTCCCTGGCAACTCAGGACACCTCCAGCCAACCCCCCCCCCCCCTGCTCTCCCAGCAGAAAGGTAAACAAATTAAACCATAAACCAATTTCTACAACTGGTTACACAAGGCTAGAGAGGCTTTCACTGCAGCTCCTGCTGTAAGGATGGAGGTAAATCAACAATTTAAACCCCCCAGAGCAGTGGGACTCCACAGCTGATCCATCCTGCTGCAGCAGGGGAGGCTTAGCTGCCCCAAGCCTCTTATACCGGGCGCCTATGCGTGTTTCCCCGAAAATAGGACATCCCCCGAAAAATAAGACCTAGTAGAGGTCTTGCTACAATTGGAAAATATAAGGCCTCCCCCGAAAATAAGACCTAGCAAAGTTTTTCTTTTAAAGCAGGGCCTCCGAGAGACGGACAAGGCACCCCCGGGCCCCCCCCCACCCGAGGTCACCCCCACCCGAGATCGCCACCCCCCCTCCACCCGCCCTCAGTCGCTCTTGGAACTAACCTCTTAAACGCTTCCTTTCACCTTCGCACTCGCAGCAAGCAGCAGCAGCAGGGCAGGCCACTCCTTCCTTTCGTGTCCCGCCCTCGCCTGACGTAACGTCTGCAAGGGCGGGGCATGGAAGGAAGGAGAGGTCTGCCCTGCTCCTGCTGCTTGCTTCAAGTGCGAAGGTGAAAGGAAGCGTTTAAGAGGTTAGTTCCGGGAGCAACTGAGAGCGAGTGGAGGGGGGGTGGCAATCTCGGGGGGGGGGGGGGCGACCCCGATGTTTCCCCCGAAAAATAAGACATCCCCTGAAAATAAGACCTAGCACGTCTTGGGGAGCAAAAATTAATATAAAACAGTGTCTTATTTTCGGGGAAACACGGTATAGCCAACGTCTAACAAACTCAATGAAACCTAGTTGTAATATGTTTGTTGGATCATTAAATCAACGCCTATTATTACAGCTGATCTCAAATTAGTGTCATTATATCTCATCTAATAGTTTTAATTGTTGATTATACAAATCATGCTATATGTTGTCTCAGTTGTTTGACTAATATATTCCTAACAAAACACTGTGAAAAAAGTTTGAACCACACTTTGTTTCAATTACATCACATTTGGTTTTTACCCTTATTGCTGACTGTGATATATTTACTTAACAGATTAACTGGCTTATACCTTATTACTAATGTTGGAATTAGTGACAAATTGCTGCTGAAGGGCACCAATATTTTATGCAGCTTGAATAAACATAATTAATTGAAGAATACCCTCCATTCATTGTTATTATTCAAACCTGAGGGTTCCAAAGTGTTCAATCTATGTATCCATCTCTGTTCCAATTTCAACAAAAGTTTTGCACGATCAGCTCCTCTAATATTGGGTTTAATTAAATCGATGATGAAACATTTGGGTTGTCCAAATCCATGATTAAATTTCAAGCAATGATCAACTAATGGAGCCTCCAATTTTAGTCTTTTGATATTACTGCGATGTTCATTTAATCTAAGCTTGAAATTTCTTGTGGTTTTTCCTACATATAAACAATTGTGGGGACAGAAAATTCCATATATATATTTTTTTACATTTGTACCCTGTGCTTTCCCACTCATGGCAGCTCAAATATTGTATACAGGTACTTATACAATAATGGGGCAATGGAGGGTTAAGTGACTTGCCCAGAGTCACAAGGAGCTGCAGTGGGAATTGAACTCAGTTCCCCAGGATCAAAGTCTGCTGCACTAACCACTAGGCTACTCCTCCACTAGCAACATTCCATGTAGAGGTCGGCCCTTGCAGATCACCAATGTGGCCACGCAGGCCTCTGCTTCTGTGAGTCTGACGTCAGGCTCACAGAAACAGAAGCCTGTGCAGCCTTCTACATGGAATGTTGTTAGTGGAATAGCAACATTCCATGTAGAATCTCCAATAGTATCTATTTTATTTTTGTTACATTTGTACCCTGCGCTTTCCCACTCATGGCAGGCTCAATGTGGATTACATGGGGCAATGGAGGTTTAAGTGACTTGCCCAGAGTCACAAGGAGCTGCCTGTGCCTGAAGTGGGAATCGAACGCAGTTCCTCAGGACCAAAGTCCACCACCCTAACCACTAGGCCACTCCGTATACTGCGTATGCAGTGTTGCAATTACTAAAATGTCTTAAATTATATATTTTGTTGTCAAAGGGATTTATAAAAGATTTACATTGTAAAGTGACATCACAGTTTTTGCATTGTCCACACTTGAAGTGCCCTAAGATTTTATTCTTAACAGTAGCCTTCTTCCATGGACTAAGAATCTCTTTTATATTTCTTCCTCTTGAGTATGACGTTCTAAGGGAAGTATTTTTGAACTTCTCATCCGATTGCATGATGTGCCATTGTTCTTTAATAATCCTCGAAATTCTTGGATTTGCATTGTTATATCTGCTGATAAATGTAAGAATATTATCAGTATCTGCGGTGTTCATCGATTTTTTTCAAAGCCATTGTCTGTCATTGAATTTTGCACATTTGTATGCTTTTTTAAGAAGATGCTCTTTATAACCACGTTTTTTCAGATCTTTGATTAACAGTTTGGACTGATGTTTAAAATCATCATCATTTGTGCAGATTCTTTTATATCTTAGAAATTGGGAAAATGGTAACGCATCTTTGCAATGTTTAGGGTGACAACTTGTAGAATGCAACAGAGTATTTTTATTCAATGCTTTTTGGTAAACTTTAGTGATTAATTTACAATGTTGTTGTATGATGTCAACATCTAAAATATTAAGTTGTTCGGAAGAAAAATTGTAAGTAAATTGAATTACAGAGTTGCAAGAAGTGTTCCTGGTTTCCTAGGACATCGCTTAGAATAATGGTCCAGATCCATATGGTATAGACAGATGTTTTGCACTCTCCAAAGCCCTTTCTCTTCCTCCAAAAGTAAAAAATGTCCTATTTATATGGGGACCTCTTCCTCCAGGGTGGCAGGAGAAGCTGGCATCTGTGATTTTGTGGGATCCTGAAACTTGGGCCTTGACCACATTTACCTTCACGTTCCTTGGTCCTCTCTTGAAAGCAGATGTCTACCTTGATGCATGGGTAAACCAGGTCATCTCATCTGGTAGGGAGATTCTGGCCTACCAGGTCATTCTTCATGTAACCTGCCAGGACCTGCCAAAAGCTGGCCACGTGGGACTCCTGATTCTACTGCAGTTCAGAAACCAGAGTCTGGAATGGCATACTGGCCCACAGTTAGGGCCCCTTGTTGTAGGCGTAGGAGCTTGGAAGCCACCAAGAAAAGATGCCCCAGCTCATCAAATATCTGCTGGAAGGCAGCCAAATTGGATATCAGCGAGTCATTCTGCTCCCAAAGGGGGAAGGTCCAAACCAGTGCTTGCCCAGAAAGAAGAGAGACAATAAAGGTAATCTTGACTTGATCCGAAGGTAAGCTAGTGGGCTGTTGTTCAAAGTTGATCAAACACTGTTTAATAAATCCTTGACAATCCTTGAGATTCCCATCAAAGCTCAGTGGTGTGAAGAGTTGAGGCTGAGACATTATGTTAGCTGGAGGTGATACCGCTGGAGCAGATCCTGGAGGTGGGTTCAGACCCAGAGATCCTACAGTTTACATCCCTGCAAGCTGAGCACAGACCCCTTGAAGGGTTTCTGTAACCTACTGAAGTTGAGTCTGTTGCTACTGGACCTCCTGGCTGGGGTTCTGGAGATGCCAGAGCTGGTCAATGTGGCTAGTCAAGTCCTGAACAGAACCAGAAAGCTCCTGGAGCTGGATGGCCAGTTGCTGAAGCAGCTGCAAGGTGAGTGACTCACCGAAGCTTATGTCCTTTGCAATCTGTCATGGCTCTGGGTGAACCCTTGGTCCACAGGGAGTTGACACTACCTAGCCAACCCAAGGTCTAGCTAGACTCTGACTGGTGGCAGGCGAAACACCCAGGCAAGGCTGGACTGAAGACAAGGTTGGAACTTGAAGATAGGACTGGAGCTTGTAGACAGAGTTGGATGTTGAAGTCAGGGCTGGAACAAACAAGATACAGGGCGGGAACAAGGCTGTAGCATGAAACAGGAGCAGGGTTAGAACAAGACACAGGAAGAAACAGGAGATAAACTGGAACAAGGCTGCAACACACACTGGACAACTCTAGGAAACCTGTTGCAAAGGCACTACCTGGGAGTCAGGAACTTCCTTATATACTAACCACCAGGAAGTGATGACATCAGCCAGTATCCTTTAGCAGGGCTATAAAGGAATTGCTGGGTTTCCAGGAAGGAAATAGATACTTCTTGGTAGGGAATGCTGCTGAAGACCACAGAGAAATGGTGAGGTGTATAACAGGAGCAAGTTGCAGCAATCAAGTCCCAATTTGCACAGCAGGGGTTGAAAGGGTCATCGATAACAAGTAAATGCTGAAGAGTAAGGGAGTGGATTATGAAGACATGTGTACGTGCCCAACCTAGCACTTGGTTGGCATCATTCCATGGGCAACCCACAATTCCATGATAAGGGCCCCTTTTTCAACCTTTACTGCAGGTATAGAATAGGAGAAATAAGCCTCTCATTGTAGCTCATTGCAACATCAATTTTACATTAATTTTACACTATTGATGATTGTAATTTAATTATTATTGTTCAACGTGCTGTTTTAGAGTATCTCCTTGTATTGCCAGTACTGCTTTACAGCAAAGGAGTGGAGGAGTGGCCTAGTGGTTGGAGCACCAGTCTTGCAATCCAGAGGTGGCCAGTTCAAATCCACATGCTGCTCCTTGTCATCTTGGGCAAGTCACTTAAACCTCCATTGCCTCAGGTACAAACTTAGATTGTGAACCCTCCAGAGTGTACCTGAATGTAACTCACCTTGAGCTACTACTGAAAAAGGTGTGAGTAAAATATAAATGGAATGTTGCTACTCTTTGAGATTCTACATGGAATGTTAATGTTGCTATTCCACTAGCAACATTCCATGTAGAAGCCTGCCCATGGCCACACAGGCTTCTGTTTCTGTGAGTCTGACGGCCACGCAGGCTTCTGTTTCTATGAGTCTGACGTCCTGTACGTACAGGAAGTCAGACTCACAGAAACAGAAGCCTGCACGGCCGCATTGCTGAAGGCTTCTACATGGAATGTTCCTAGTGGAGGAGTGGCCTAGTGGTTAGAGCACTGGTCTTGCAATCCAGAGGTGGCCGGTTCAAATCCTGCTGCTGCTCCTTGTGATCTTGGGTAAGTCACTTAACCCTCCATTGCCTCAGGTACAAACTTAGATTGTGAGCCCTCCTGGGACAGAGAACTATCCAGAGTACCTGAATGTAACTCACCTTGAGCTACTACTGAAAAAGGTGTGAACAAAATCTAAATAAATAATAATAACAGATTATCTCATGGTGCTGTTTAGATTCTGAAAGTGTAAAAGAAATGCACTTTTTCCCTGAAATACACAGCTCAGTGAGAAATGAATATTCATGAATGAGCTAAAAGAAGCATTTGATTGACAACAAATCAGCATGGTCTCATCAAACTTAATTGACATTAAATGTTGACTGATTCTCTGGAAAATCTTAAAATACAAATACGGAATAATGACTAAAGGTTAAAAATTCCATGATATCATACCTTAATATGTCATTTCAACATTAATAGAAGTGGATTTGTTATGAACACTGTGAGATGCAGCGCATTAATCACAGACAATTGGTCACATCAGACAGTCTTGGTAGAAGCCTGAAGTGAAACAACCCATTGTTTCAGGCGTCTGGTTGTTTATGTAATGCTAGAAAATAATTTATCCAATGTGCCTTCCTTTATAGTACTTAAAAGGTGTTATTTATCATACTACAGCAAGCACATCCGTGCATAAATTGAATTTGCTTTATTGCAGTGATTTACTTTATATTATAAATGCTTCAGATTTTCTCTTGCTCATATTTTATGACTTTATTCCTGGTAAACTAGTTTCATTATCCATTAGGGTGTCTCTAGCACAAAGTATGGACCTGCTCAAAAAAGCATTATACTGTTTTTTTTTTCCCCCAATCCTTGACTTTAGCACCTCAGTAAAAGACCAGCAGTTATCTTGGCATGAGTGATTGCTTGCATGGAAAAAAAAAGTTATGTCAGAGAAAATGTTTCTTCACTCAACATGTAATTAAACTCTGGAATTCGTTGCCAGAGAATGTGGTAAAGGTGGTTAGCTTAGCAGGGTTTAAAAAGGTTTGGCTGGCTCCCCTCCGAAGGGACACCACCTTGTAAGCGGTGGAGGGGCTTCTGTGTTTCAATGACTCAGAGGGCTATGCTGAAGGATTACCCATATCAGACAGGCCTCTGAGGAGAAACCAGACAAAGAGTGTCCCAAATTAGGGAGAGGGGAAAGATTGTGACCTGAAGCTCGTACACTCAACGGCCCAGCTGTCCTCTGAAGTTCAGTTTTTGTTCACTTGAAATTTCCTCTCTGCATTGCAGTTGCCTTAACAGAGGAAGGGGACAATGGGGGGTCAGCCGCCGATGACCAGTGTTTTGTCCCCTGTGCAGCAAGTGTGGGACTGCTTTGTGACGAGCTGCCCATAGATGACTGGGTTGATGAGTCCTTTGATTAGCGCCGACGAAGAAGCGTCGATGCTCTTGGACCTGGAAACAACTTCATTGCTCAAAAATCATTTAACCACCATGCCCAAAGGAGTGGAGGAGTGAGTCAGGAGTGTATGCTGAAACGGAAGTCGTTTACAGCTGAACCCGTGTCAGCGGTGCTACTCCTAAACCCTTAAGAGTTATCACCTTGGAGTTTTTGGCTCCCGTGGAGGTTGCATTGAATGTCATCTGGAGGGTGCTCCAGGACCTGACGGTGGTAGAGAATGACTTTGCTTCAGATATAGTCTTGTTAATGAGCCACATGGATAATCTAATCAAATCCTTTGAGAATATACAGCAAATGAAGTTCTACTGAAGTAGGAAACGGTTAAGATTTGAAAATGATAAAAGACCAGAAAAATTTGAACAAAATGAATATTGTTACAGATGATTAATATCGAGATTGTTGTTTTCCCAGAGTTCCGGGTATGACTCCTAATGTTTTTTTTTCCTCTGAAATGATTCCTCTTAATATATTAATTCAAAAGGAGTGAAGCCTGTGAAACTGGGATTACTTTAATCAGCGGGAATTGGATTGGAGATTCAAGGGTTTGTATTGTTAAACAATTTCAGGTTTTAAAAGGGAAAAAAAAATGAAATCAGGTGTATTACTTTCACTAATATTGGACAATAAGTATGTTTCCAATGAAATTGACGGACTATGCACCGTTATGGTCTTGAAGAAACCAACCAGATGATCAATGTGGAATAATGATTTAGATAAATAATAACTGGGGATAATCGGGTTAATACCACGTTTTCTTTGTTTGCTGTTGTTTAAATTGATCTCCTTGTCTTGTTTCACTCTCCCTATTTATTTTGTTGTCTAAGAAAGAGAAAGATTGTATAAAATCCATTTATCTTGTTGAGATTGTTTTCTTCTAATATTGTTTTAATGTACAATCATCTATGTTTTACTGTTTTGCAAGTGATCCTTGTAAAATGAAAAAATTATAAATAAATGATTTAAAAAAAAAAAGGTTTGGCTGGCTTCCTAAAGGAAAGGTCCATAGACCATTATTACAATGACTTGGGGAAAATCCGCTTCTTATTTCTGGGATAAGCAGCACAAAATGTATTGAGATTTTTGGGGATCTTGCCAGGTATTTGTGACCTGGATTGGACACCGTTGGAAGCAGGATGCTGGGCTTGATGGTTCTTTGGTCTGTCCCAGTGTGGCAATACATATGTAGTTATGACTCTCCTGCCTCTTCATTGGTCCAGAGTAACTTTTAATTAACCATCACATTACTTCATATCAATGTATAAACTCTCATTAGATTTTTTCAATATATACTTAAAATACTCAACCAGCTTTAGCTTTCCAGTTGCAGGACTGCTAGCCGACATACAGTATCTTGCTGCATCAGGGTTCTGTTCACCGCCAACATCGCACACCATGGTCTGATGAGGCAAATTGAGCGAAGACATTTCACATAGCACATATCATGATGTACAATGAATATGCATGGAAAACTTGTGCACAAAGCTGATGAAAGCCAGCCAAGCAATTACATGGCACATATCACAGTGCAGTTGGGGAGAATGGGAACGGAGTGTGGGGAGGAAGGACTCGCATAAGGGAAGCAGGTGCCTTCACTACATTCGAGTCCCCATTTCTCCCCCTGTGATCTGTATTCTCTCTCCTTCCCACTGTCAGGGACATAAATCCCATGACATGTAATTAAACTCCAGAGAATGTGGTAAAGGCAGTTAGCTTAGCAGAGTTTAAAAAAGGTTTGGACCGCTTCCTAACGGAATAGTCCATAGACCATTATTAAATGGACTTGGGGAAAATCCACTATTTCTGGGATAAGCAGTATAAAATGTTTTGTACTTTTTTGGAATATTACCGGGTATTTGTGACCTGGATTGGCCACTGTTGGAAACAGGATGCTGGGCTCGATGGACCTTTGGTCTTTCCTGGTATGGCAATACTTATGTACTTATGACTGAGCCTTCCTGCTAGTACCTCAAGGCTGCTGCTGGAGGTTGGCATGGCCATTTTGAGACCAGAGACTCTTGAGTGGGCATTGCTTCGGTCTGAAGGACCCCCTAGACCACCAGAAATATCCAAGGTAGGCCCAGGGGAACCTGCATGAGATGGGTGTGGGGAGATCAGTTGGGGGCTTCTTTTCTTTGGAAGGGGATCTGAATGGGAGGGAGGGAAAGGCACCAGAAATCTTGATGCCACTACCCAGAAGTTAACTGGGCATAAGCTAATATACAGACCTGGTACCCAGTTAGCTCAGTAGCTTTTTACTGTCCTAACTTTAATTGCTTACTTATCAGATTAGCGATCTGAACATTGCCTCTAGACGGTTAAGTACCGGCTCCGTCTATGGACTACCGCAGCAGTATTGGATAGTGCGGGGGCAGTGTTGATATTCAGTGGCACTGTCTGGTTAAGTTGCCTCAGAATATCAGCGGTTCGGCAGGTGCATGTGATTGAATGAGGCAGGAGGCTCTCCTGTTTGTTTAAATCATTTTGAATATTGACTAGACAACATTTTTCCTGGATGGCAATCTGAATATTGTCAGTATTTGCATACGTTCTACTACTACTACTACTAAACATTTCTAGAGCGCTACCAGGGTTATGCAGCACTGTACAGTTTAACAAAGAAGGACAGTCCCTGCTCAAAGAGCTTACAATCTAATAGATAAGAGTGAGACAAATATAGGACAATCAAGCCATTGTGACATCACTGATGAGGTTGGCTCTTAGGCATTGGTGGAATGAGGCATTATGACATCACAATCTCAGCTCTGGTTAAATCACTGCTATATGTAATACTACTACTACTACTTAACATTTCTAGAGCGCTACTAGGGTTACGCAGCGCTGTACAATTTAACAAAGAGAGACAGTCCCTGCTCAAAGAGCTTACAATCTAAAGGGCGAAATGTCAAGTTGGGGCAGTCTAGATTTCCTGGATAGAGGTACAATGGTTAGGTGCTGAAAGCGACATTGAAGAGGTGGGCTTTGAGTAAGGATTTGAAGATGGGCAGGGAGGGGGCCTGGCATATGGGCTCAGGGAGTTTATTCCAAGCATGGGGTGAGGCGAGGTTCTGGTTCTTACTGCTGTGGTAGGCCATTATTATCATATCAAAACTGTTATTTTCCATTTAAATGTCACCTCACCAAATTTGGTGCAAACCCCATGAGCCCCGTGGACAATTTGAAGAGGGAAAGTGACGGTTATGTTTTTCTTTTGAAAATTAGATACCAGGTATATGGACACGAAATTCCCCGTGGCCTGTTTAAAAAATTTTTCCACAGGAAGTCCCGATTCTGAATATTCAGCCTGCAGAAGAAAATGAAAGATAGTGATGGATACAAAAGAAGTTAGCAAAATGTTTTGAAGTAGAATCAAACGGCATATTTAACTCTGGTAATTCCATGAACTTTAGGCAAATACGCGTTTCATCTATTTTTTTTCTACATTTTTTCTTCATGATAAACACCGAAGACATCAAAAGTATGATCAAAGACAAATCAAAGACACATGATTAATGCTTTCCAGAAGAGAAATTACTTAACCACAGTTGTCAATTTGCCTCTGAACTTGTTGGAGAGTGTGCAGACATTCAGAGTGTAACACTGGTCCCACTCACTCCCAGCTTAGGACCCTGGGACCAGGATGTACAAACAATAGTTCAGAGTTCTGAGCTGGGGCTAGGCTGAATCCCAGTAAGCTGTGGGGTAGTCTGTTCTCAGGCATTCTCCAGGCAAGGCTGCCCCCCCCCCCCAATCGCTACCATTGTCGCCTCCCTCTCCTGCTCCCAGGCCGCCGGTGTCGCAGTCCCCAGCCCCTCCCCCTCCATCTGGGCCCCCTGCATTCAAATTGGCAATGCAGCGCCTCACCTCCGTGTGAAAGCGACAGAACGCCTCCCTTCGGGCCGTCCCTCACTGTGCCCTGCCCTCGCAGAAACAGGAAGTTACATCAGACGAGGGCGGGACACAGTGAGGGAAGGCCCGAGGCGATCCGCCGCTCTCAAACAGACGTCGAAAATGAGCCCAATAGTGTGGTGATTGGGCTGTGGGCTCTGTACACTGTACACAGGGGAAGAGTGCTTGATTCTCACTGCAGCTCCTGATGTCTGTTACATAGTAACATAGTAAAATAGTAGATGACGGCAGAAAAAGACCTACACGGTCCATCCAGTCTGCCCAAGATAAACTCATATGTGTATACCTTACCTTGATTTGTACCTGTCTTTTTCAGGGCACAGACCGTATAAGTCTGCCCAGCAGTATTTCCCGCCTCCCAACCACCAGTCCCGTCTCCCATCACTGGCTCTGGTACAGACCGTATAAGTCTGCCCTCCCCTATCCTAGCCTCCCAACCACCAACCCCTCTTCCCCCCACCTGCTCTGCCACCCAATTTTAGCTAAGGTTCTGAGGATCCATTCCTTCTGCACAGGATTCCTTTATGCATATCCCACGCATGTTTGAATTCCGTTACCGTGTTGTTTGTTTTTCCCCGCCATCCGTGCTGCAATGTGCTCGGTGTGACATGCTGGGTACTTAGATTTGCTCCCCAAAGAGTAATGTCCAACATCTTTTCCCCACCCAGGGGCGTAGCCAGACGACAGATTTTGGGTGAGCCTAGGCAAGAAGTGGGTGGGCACCAAGTGTTCTCCCCCCCCCCAACCACCACCCAAAAAATATCTCAGCTGGTGAGAAAACGCTTCTTTCCATCTTGGCAGTCTGCAGCAGGCATGCACTGAAAACTGAGCGTGCGCAGGTGCCGTTATTGTGGAGAGTAGCGTTTTCGTTACCATCAGGGGGAAATCTTGAGCTGGCCAAGCTTGGGATCCCCACCAGCTACCGCTAAATGTGTGCTACTGTTGGGCGGACCTGAGCCCTATGAGGGTGGGCCCCGGCCCACCCAGGCCCACCTGTGGCTACGCCACTGCCCCCACCCTTCCTTTGCATGTCATCTCATTGTTTGGGGGTTGGCTGCCATACATTGTTGTGGATTTGGGGGTTGTGGGCACACTGTATTGATGGTTAGAGCATACTCGGGCATTGCTGCAGGAGAGTGTTGTTATGGGAGTGCTATGCTGTTTGTACTCACGTTGGGATCTGAGGCGCTCACTCATTTGCTGGATCAGTGCTGTATCCTCCCCCTATTTGCGGCAGAACCAGCGCCAGAGTGCGTCCAGGTCCCTGTGGATGCCAAAGCATCTGCAAAGCACAAGTTAGTAGAGACAGGGTTCAAGTGATGGCCCTTTGTAGCTTGTCAGAGCAAAATTCCCAAATGACAGGTTTGTTATGACCCTCAAACAGCCTGTGACAGCTGAGCACAGACAGATTGGGGCCTTGCTAGGATGTGTGCAATCAATGCCTGGCCAGAGGTGCTGCCTAGCGTTAGGTGGCCATGCAGATTAAGGATTGCTATGGGGCACTTTCTGGTGATGCCCAGTTGTACATGGCAGGTAGGACTTAAGGTTGCAGGGTCTGATTTCTGAGTTGCTGGCACCATTCAGATATGTATGTCAGCGTGGGACAGAGAGCCAGAGCTTAGGTGGGGGAGTCTCAGATGTGCAGCCCCTCAGTCAATGTATGATCAGCAGCATCTGCATGGGATTTTGTACACTCCTAAGCTTTGGAGTAGAGATAACCAGTCTTTCACAAAGCACAGCAACTGCTCATCCAAAGGAAATTTAGCACAGAAGTGACTGGCACACAGGACAAATGCCGTCTTTCCCCTCCCAAAGTTTCAGAATATGACCTACAGAAATCCACCTGCACCCCCAGAGTCAGAACTGTTTCAATGAATTTCCGCCCTCATTTCCCACCAGAATTTTAAAATTGTGACCAATGGACTTTCTCGGCTCACCAAAATTGAAATTTGTGACCAATAGGATTTTCTTCCAAAATCTCCGGCCTTCCTGAGAAAACCACCCACCTCAAACCCCAGCCAATCAGGTTTGAGAACCCATTATATAAAGACATACTGTAGACCTCACAGCATACCCTGAAGAAAGCCACAGCACAATGGCTGAAACATCAGTTCCACTTACTCAGATGCAGCAAGACTCACACAATCGCAATAATCAACTATGTTGACATTTGATAATGGAGAAAGTCCAAGGAGTAGGGTAGATAGGCTCTTCCAAAGGACCGAGGGAGAGGTTAGTTCAAAAAGGTGATCTTTATTGAAACAACGCAAAGATTCGACACAGCTGCTATGTTTCAGCATCAAGACACCTACTTCAGGAGTCCCCTGGTGTTTGTTGTACAAAGGTAGGCAACGTTTCCAAGACAACATGCATCTTCAAATGAATAAAGTAGATTTGGAAACTGTAGACATGCATGTAACTTCTGTTGGAAACACCTTCTTGGCACTTTGCCAACAGAAGTTACATGCGTGCCTACAGACTCTGGATCTACTTTATTCATTTAAAGATGCATGCTGTCTTGGAAACGTTGCCTACCTTTGTACAACAAACATCACAAGACTCCTGAAACAGGTGTCTTGACACCGAAACACAGCAGCTGTGTTGAGTCTTTGAGTTGTTTCAATAAAGATCACCTTTTTGAATTAACGTCGTCCTCGTTCCTTTGGAAGAGCCTATCTACCCTACTCCTTGGACTCTCTTTTACTGGTGTACATAGGGATTGAGTGTTCCTCTACTTTGTGTGGCATTTGATAATGGAACATAAATCTGTGAGTATATATCACGAGTGTTGTTTTACGTGATTTTGTATTTCAATATATGTGGAATAGCAATATTAACTAACTAAGGAGAGACAGAACATCCTGCTTGACTGTCTTACCATGCTTAGATAATAACTGAAAACTTCTCCATTGTCATTGGGATTTAAGTGTAAATGAAAGCTTAGGTGTCATCGTTTCCTCTGTCACTTTTTCCCATGCAGTGATTTATAGACCACTTAGACATGATACATTTTCCTGTCTTGAACATCACATTATATATCTATTTTCATGAATAATGTGTACTAGTTAAAATTCTTAGAGAAGAGGAAATAAGATCCTAACAAAACGACACAAAATATATGTCTGGTATAAATTATTTTATCTCTTTTCTGGTTTTCTTTTTGTAGCCCTCTCTGCTTCTCTGAAGAAAAATAAATCAAGCAATATCTGCTCTGTCATTTTCTAGAGGCAGTAATAATGTACGGTGGAAACATTTTTCCTTTAATGTTTTTAAAATGTGTTAAATGATGTTGCCAGGAAGTTTTGCCGAACCACAAATCTTCCGACTTGTCTGATGGATCTTTCTGCTTGTTCCTTCTTTCTTCTATGTTTAGCGTATTTTCTTTAATATCTTTCCCTTAGAAGCAGAAACGGAGCTGTCACCGATATAAATAAAAATAGAAATGTATATATTTACAAATATGTACACTGTTGATAATTGCAACGCATTTATTGATTTTTGAAATATCACCTAAAGAATGATGTGGGGACAAAGTTTGTCCCCGTCCCTGCCCTGTCCCCATGGGCTCTGCCTCCATCTCCACCCCGTCCCCGCAGGTTCTGTCTCCATCCCCGTCCCATCCCCATGGGCTCTGTCCTCATCTGCAGAAACCTCGAACACTTTTAACAGGGTGTTATTATTGTTTTGTATTTGTGATTTATCGACAACAGTTGCACAGCATATTGTTCCTTTTTATACTTTAATAGAAAGATTTTTAAATATAAAATCATTTAAATCTTGTTATTAAAGTATAAAAAGGAACAATATGCAGTGCAAGTGTTGTTTATAAATCACAAATAGAAAACATTAACGAGCAACTATAATAAACCTCCTTCCCCCCATCCTCTACCCTTCCAACCCCAACAATAGCTGGTTTCTACTACCCCAAGGAATCCTAATCCACCCTGTTAAAATGTCCAGGGCTACAAAATACAACCTGTTCTTTATTCCTTAGAGGGGAGAAATATGCCGTATGAAGCACTGTTATGATGTTTTAATCTGTGGATGAGTAAGAAGTCATCAACAATCTCAGGATTCAGTCTAGCTCTCATGTCTTCCACAGTCCTTCCTGCAATAAACGATGTCTTCTTAGAAGATGTGCTGGTAACAGGATGTACATGATCCCATGCTACTACTACTATTTAGCATTTCTATAACGCTACAAGGCGCACGCAGCGCTGCACAAACATAGAAGAAAGACAGTCCCTGCTCGAAGAGCTTACAATCTAGTAGACAAAAAATAAAGCAAACAAATCAATTAATGTGTACAGGAAGGAAGAGAGGAGGGTAGGTGGAGGCAAGTGGTTACAAGTGGTTATGAGTCCAAAAGGTTAGGAGTGGCCTAGTGGTTAGGGTGGTGGACTTTGGTCCTGGGGAACTGAGTTCGATTCCCAGCACAGGCAGCTCCTTGTGACTCTGGGCAAGTCACTTAACTCTCCATTGCCCTATGTAAGCCACATTGAGCCTGCCATGAGTGGGAAAGCGTGGGGTACAAATGTAACAAAAAAAAAAAGCAATCACTTGTAACCACTCGCCTCCACCTACCCTCCTCTCTTCCTTCCTGTACACATTAATTGATTTGCTTACTTTATTTTTTGTCTATTAGATTGTAAGTTCTTTGACTGTCTTTCTTCTATGTTTGTGCCAGCATGTTTGCTTGTTTTTCTAAAAAATCAGAATATCATTGTCTGCACCACTCAGTCATAAATAACAGTCCAGTTCATTAACAGGCTTCAAAGCAGAACATGACACGGGGGGACAAAATATGTCCCTGTCCCCACGGGATCTGTCCCCATCCCTGCCCTGTCTCTTCAGGCTCTCTCCCCTCCCCTCCCCGCAGGCTCTGTTCCCATCCCCGTGTCATTCTCTAATACCACCTACAGTATCAATGTATATGAATGTATATGTGAGTTGCTACTGTTAAGAAAGAAATATTTTATTTTATTTTAGTTTGTTTAGTGTGTCTGGCTTTTACTCTTTTTGTTCAGAAACAGATCACACACAGCAGGGAAGAGGGGCCATCAGAACCCAGGCTCTCTGTGATTTGGTGGAATGCTGATGACTGCAGATAGTGATCATAAGGGTGTGTTTAATTGGCCTATATTATGTTCAGAATGTTATCAAGTAGTTTGAATTAATTTGTGATGGGGTGGGGGGAGGGAAAGGGGGGGAGAAAGGGGAGAAATGTCAAAACGTTGATGATGAGCTTATCGCCACGAATGTACATTGTTCATATTGTTTCATATGGTTCTGTATTGTGAATGTTGATTGCCAAGTCTGTTACATTTATTTATTTTTGTTACATTTGTACCCCACGCTTTCCCACTCATGGCAGACTCAATGCTGCAGGCAATGGAGGGTTAAATGACTTGCCCAGAGTCACAAGGAGCTGCCTGTGCCTGAAGTGGGAATCGAAGTCAGTTCCTCAGTCCCCCAGGACCAAAGTCCACCACCGGCCCTTGCAGATCACCAATGTGGCCGCGCAGGCTTCTGCTTCTGTGAGTCTGACGTCCTACACGTACGTGCAGGACGTCAGACTCACAGAAACAGAAGCCTGTGCAGCCTTCTACATGGAATGTTGCTAGTGGAATAGCAACATTCCATGTAGAATCTCCAATAGTAGCAACATTCCATGTAGAATCTCCAATAGTATCTATTTTATATTTGTTACATTTGTACCCTGCGCTTTCCACTCATGGCAGGCTCAATGTGGCTTACATGGGGCAATGGAGGGTTAAGTGACTTGCCCAGAGTCACAAGGAGCTACCTGTGCCTAAAGTGGGAATCAAACTCAGTTCCTCAGTTCCCCAGAACCAAAGTCCACCACCCTAACCACAAGGCCACTCCTCCACTCTGTTACATCATCAATAAAAATGATTGAACATAACAGAAATGGACGTGCATTGCAAGCGTTCATGCAGTGCAATGCAACTGTCCATTGTTTTCTGCTGCAAAAACAACACACATGTTGTAGAAGGATATTCATTTTTTTTTTAATTTATACCGCTATTGGAAGAAGTACTTCTTCCAAAAGCAGTATAAATTTTTTTAAAAATTGGGGAACAGAAGGGTAAAGAGCTGTTAGTTTGGTGTGGGTTACATCAGGCTGTTCAGACAGAGTGGACTGGATCCAGTAAATGGCACTCAAAATTCAGCACCCAAAATCATTGGCACTAAGCGTGATCCTTTAAAGGGTGCACACCTTTTATAGAATCACGCTCAGCACCGATTCCATGCTTATGCCTGGTAATACCAAGTGTAAATGCTGGTGCCAAACTTGGATGTACTGAGGCTGTATTCTGTAAATCCGCACGTAACTTTTTGGAATGATTCAACATGCCCCCCCTGGCCACGCCTCTCTTTTCAGATACATTAAGGGGCCCTTTTACTACGGCGCGTAGTAGTACCAGCCTATCCCGTACTTACTTAAATTTGCATTATCCAGACTGCAGTGGTCTTAGATACAAATCAACTTATGCATCCAGCTTTTCCTACATAAGTACACAACTGTGGAACGCTCTGCCCAAAACCTTGAGATCTTTTCATAACCATCTCAACTTCAGGAAATTACTGAAAACCAACTTGTTTAAGAAGGCCTATCCCCCTGACCCAAATTAGCTTTCCACTTCCTGCGACACAGAAAAACTACTACTACTACTACTACTACTACTACTATTTAGCATTTCTATAGCGCTACAAGGCATACGCAGTGCTGTACAAACATAGAAGAAAGACAGTCCCTGCTCAAAGAGCTTACAATCTAATAGACAAAAAATAAATAAAGTAAGCAAATCAAATCAATTAATGTGAACGGGAAGGAAGAGAGGAGGGTATTCCACTAGCAACATTCCATGTAGACGTCGGCCCTTGCAGATCACCAATGTGGCCGCGCTGACGTCCAGGACGTCAGACTCACAGAAACAGAAGCCTGCGCAGCCTTCTTCATGGAATGTTGCTAGTGGAATAGCAACATTCCATGTAGAATCTCCAATAGTAGCAACATTCCATGTAGGATCTCCAATAGTATCTATTTTATTTTTGTTACGTTTGTACCCACTCATGGCAGGCTCAATGCAGCTTACATGGGGCAATGGAGGGTTAAGTGACTTGCCCAGAATCACAAGGAGCTGCCTGTGCCTGAAGTGGGAATTGAACTCACTTCCTCAGTTCCCCAAGACCAAAGTCCACCACCCTAACCACTAGGCCACTCCTCCACTGTTGCTACTATTTGAGATTCTACATGGAATGTTGCTATTCCACTAGCAACATTCCATGTAGAAGTCGGCCCTTGCAGAACACCAATGTGGCCGCGCAGGCTTCTGCTTCTGTGAGTCTGACGTCCTGCAGATTGGCTTTTTTTCCCCATGTTTATTTATTTATTTGTTACATTTGTACCCCACATTTTCCCACCTATTTGCAAGCTCAATGTGGCTTACATGATACTGGAGAGGTGTTAATAGACTCCGGAGTAAAGCAAATACAGATAATGGTTAAGTTGGGGTAGGAAGGGTAGGGAGCACATGAAGGAACATGTGGCGGGGCCATATAGAGGATAGCAAGAACAGATGAGATTTCATTTTTCATGTGCATCCGCTACGCACGTCTGAAAAATATTTTTTTAATTTTCTGGCGGACGTGCGCTAAGTAGCATCTGACACGCGTAGGTCATTACTGCCCAAAATTCTTTACCACTAGGTCTATGGCTGGCGGTAAGGTCAGAGACCCAAAATGGACGCGCGGCGATTTTGATTTTGCTGCACATCCATTTTTGGGAAAATAAAAAGGGAGGGCTTTTTTTTACAGGCGCACTGAAAAATGATTCTGCGCGTGCCCAAAACCCGCGCCTACGCTACTGCAAGCCATTTTTCAGTGCACCTTTGCAAACGGGCCCCTTAGTTTGCTAATGTTCATCTCTGTATACTACAACATAGAATAAACAGCCGTCTTCCGCTAAGTTTTCCAGCAGTCTCTATATTCCTAAACAGAAGTAACTTTGAGATGAAGCTTTAGCAAAGGGTGTTGCCATAACATTTAAGAAACCCTGAGCTTGCTGTATGCTTCAACTCAAAATAATGAAATACATTTTCCCTTATTGTTAAAAAGGTCTTGGTATTTACTATGTCATAGCCTTGATCCAAATAAATCACAGGATTAAGTGAGTAATCAGACATTAAAATCAATTACTGTACCATAGGCATGCAAAAAAGGTAGAAGGCTGATACCATGTTCAAAGGAGTCCTGGCTTCTAGCTTTAAAATATGCTTTCTCTGTTCACTTCTAGAGGGCAAACAACATTTATTAAGTTTCCATATTATTCTCTCATTCCCTACCTGTCCCATTTCCCATCTTCTTCAGTCTGCTATTTCCTTCCATCTTTCATCTACCCTCCATTACTACAGTTCTACCTCTGTATTTTATTTTTGTTACATTTGTACCCTGCGCTTTCCCCCTCATGGCAGGCTCAATGCGGCTTACATGGGGCAATGGAGGGTTAAGTGACTTGCCCAGAGTCACAAGGAGCTGCCTGTGCCTGAAGTGGGAATTGAACTCAGTTCCTCAGGACCAAAGTCCACCACCCTAACCACTAGGCCACTCCTCCACTGTTGCTACTATTTGAGAATCTACATGGAAGTCAGACTCACAGAAACAGAAGCCTGCGCAGCCTTCTACATGGAATGTTGCTAGTGGAATAGCAAGATTCCATGTAGAATCTCCAATAGTAGCAACATTCCATGTAGAATCTCCAATAGTATCTATTTTATTTTTGTTACATTTGTACCCTGCGCTTTCCCACTCATGGCAGGCTCAATGCGGCTTACATGGGGCAATGGAGGGTTAAGTGACTTGCCCAGAGTCACAAGGAGCTGCCTGTGCCTGAAATGGGAATCGAACTCAGTTCCTCAGTTCCCCAGGACCCAAGTAGTAGAACTAGTAGAATGTTGACTGGGGATTGCCGACATAGCAGCAATTCTGATACGCTGCCTGTGGCTGCTCTGGTGCTGTTCCTCTGCCATGACATCTCGCGGCAGCTCATAGTAGTGCAAGTACACGAAAGCTCACAGCGGCAATTTGAAGAAGTTGCCTCTAGTGCCAAGAGCGAAGGGGGTTCGCTCCTGCTCCTGGTGCCCCACTGAACCATCAGAGAGGTCAGGACTTGCCCTGTCCTTTATCCTCACCTCTTTATTCCCTTACCCTTAATTGTTCTGTCTGTTTACCTGTCTTAGCTAGATTGTAAGCTCTTTGAGCAGGGACGGTCTTTGTGTATGGTGTACAGCGCTGCGTATGCCTTGTAGCGCTATAGAAATGATAAGTAGTAGTAGTAGTCAGGTAGGCCCCAGGTGGTGCCAAGAAGGGGTCGGGAAGTGGGAAAATACTTTTTTTTAATGTGGGTGGACTTAGGACACGTTTTGAGCACTTAACGTATGCTGAATATTGCCAGTGCCCACATAAGCCCCGGCTCCTCCCCAGAGCTGCCCCTTGGCCCACTCCTGACTGGCCCACTTTTTCTTGGGTCAGTCAGATGCGATATTCAGCGGCACTCTCTGCTTTAGTACCACTGAATATCGGCAATCAGGTGGCAACAGGCTCCTGCCCACTTAAATCACTTTGAATCACTTTTTGATGCTGCTTTTAACTCCTAACCCTTATTCACTTGTTCTGAACCCTTATTTTATCATCCTCACTTTAATATTCCCTTATCTCTTGTTTGTCCTGCTTGTCGGTCCTAATTAGATTATAAGCTCTGTCGAGCAGGGACTGTCTCTTCATGGTCAAGTGTACAGCGCTGCGTACGTCTAGTAGCGCTATAGAAATGATAAGTAGTAGTAGTCTTTGGGATTCCGGAATCTTGCTACTCTTTGGGATTCCGGAATCTTGCTACTCTTTGTCCTTATCCATTATTTGTCCTGTTTGTCCTCATTAGATTGTAAGCTGTGTCGAGCAGGGACTGTCTCTTCATGTCCAAGTGTATAGTGCTGCATACATCTAGTAGCGCTATAGAAATACTAAGTAGTAGTAGTAGTAGTCTTTGAGATTCCGGAATCTTGTACTCTTTGTCCTTATCCCTTATTTGTCCTGTTTGTCTGTCCTGATTAGATTGTAAGCTCTGTCGAGCAGGGACTGTCTCTTCATGTTCAAGTGTACAGTGCTGCGTACATCTAGTAGCGCTATAGAAATGATAAGTAGTAGTAGTAGTCTTTGGGATTCCGCACAGAATCTTGCTACTCTTTGGATTCCGGAATCTTGCTACTCTTTGTCCTTATCCCTTATTTGTCCTGTTTGTCTGTCCTGATTAGATTGTAAGCTCTGTCGAGCAGGGACTGTCTCTTCATGGTCAAGTGAACAGCGCTGCGTACGTCTAGTAGCGCTATAGAAATGATAAGTAGTAGTAGTAGTAGTAGTAGTAGTAGTAGAATATTGGCCTCAGTATGTATTTTTGTATTTCTGGAGGGCTCACAATTAAAACAAAAACAAAACAACAACAACAACAAAAACCGAAGGGCTGAACTGGAATTTGAACCTGGCTCCCTTGGTTTACTGTTCACTGCACTAGTTTATCGTTTATAGGCTACTCCTCAGATTTGATTCCTCCTTTGTTAAGAATGCCAAGAATACCTGAAACTGTCATAAAGCCTGGTATCACCTTTCGGTTTCACTTTCCTCAAGAGACATAGCTAATTCCATTATGTATTATTTGCCGTGCGGCTAAGAGGAGACAGCATGCATTAGTCAATTCATTTGCACACATTTCTCGGCAGTGGGCACAGAAATTTACGAGTCATCTATAGAATCCGGGGGTAAATTCTTTTTTGAAATGCTTCTTTAGTAGTCCATCACCGCAATTAAAAAAAATTATTTATTTAAAAAGTTTTATACTGCACAATCCAAATGTTCTCAGCGATTTACAAAATATCAAACATATAAATGGCAAGTGACCGACTCACCTGCAAATGCGCAGTAGAGTCAGAACGCTGAGAGTGTAGAAGTCTAAGCCCTGCCTCCACCAGCAGTACAGCCCAATAGGGAGGAGGGCTTGGACATGGGCGTGGAAATCGGAGGAGGTGGGAGCAGGGAGGGAAGGAGGGGCGGAACTGAGGGAAACAGACGCAGCGATGGAGAACTGACGACACGATGACGGCGGAAAGGGGGGGGGCGACGGCGAAATGGCAGCGGCGGGGACGGCAGGGCACAGGTCACAATCGCGGTGGATGGAAGCCCGAAGATGGAGGGTAGGGGACAGAACAGTTGATGGACACGGGTGGGTGGATGGAGCGGATGGGAGGGGGGAGAGGAGGGTTGCTGGACATGGGGGGGGGGGGAGGGCAGGGGAGAGAGCAGGGAGGCCATAGGAAAACAAAAAAGTAGCCCGTTGTTATGGGCTTAACGGCTAGTATATACATAAAATCAAAAAACAATTCCTCATACCAATAACATTAGTAAACTAACTGAGGGGCCCATTCGTGTCAGGCAGTAATTCAATTTTTGGTGCGCTCACAAAACACGTGGTAGAAAATATTTTCTATTTTCTACCTCAGGGCGCTTACCCAGTGGTAATTGGCAGTTGGCGCACGCTACCGCCCATTAGCGCTTGAGACCTTAACGCTAAGTCAATAGGTGATGTTAGGGTCTCAGGCCGAAAATGGACGCACGCTGGTTTTCATTTTGCTGCACGTCCATTTTCTGGCACATTAAAAATGGACCAGCGTGCGTGCAAAGCATGCGCCTACACAAGCGCAAGCAACCTTTGGGCATGCCATAGTAAAAGGTTCCTAAAATAACATAAACAATCAACATAAAATCCTTTTAGACTTCATTCTCATTACTCAATCTGATCTCTTCCAACTTCTCAAATCATATTTTTATTTAGATCTATCAATACTCTAAAATTGTGTAGCCCAGAGATGAAGTTAATTTTCAGTGTGTTAGATACCTATGATTTAAGTGTCCAACTGAGTGGACTTAATTGTCCATATCCTTTAATTAGCATATTTTACACATCTTTATTGGATGAATTTGCAAGCAATTACATATCTAATTTTCTTATTTAGGGAGCTTCACAGAAGCATTTCACTTTTGTATGAGAAGTTGGAAAAAAAACAAGAGAACCCTACAAAGGAGGTCAAATTTTAACCCTGATGATTTTATATCTGAAATGAATCCATCACTATCAATGCATATCAAACTATGAAATATATCAAATCAGAGTTAACAAAACTAATGGTGTGATTCATCATTATCAAGACATAGAGGAAATTAAGAAAAATATCACAATTTGTAGCAAAGAGACAAATGGAAAAGTGTGAATTAAGTGCTGTGGGACTAACGACGAAGAATTGATTCAAAAATATTATTATTATTATAACACCTAAATGAAAGCATATTATGAAACCTTGTACAATTTCAGAGTTTTCCTCACAGTATGGGAATTTTGTAATTTAAAGAAATTGCCTTACCTTCTCCAAAAAAAAATAGTAAAAATATTTTTCCACAACTATGAATTCCATTTCCAAAGAGGATCTATCCAACTAAGTAAATACATAGCGTCTATCTACTAAAGGGCATTAAGCCGTAACACATGATTAACGCATGTGAAAATGCGTTCTGCAAAGCGACAACTTTGCAGTAACTTGTTTGAACTTGCTAACACCCAGATTCCATATAGCATGCCTAGAGGGCCGCGCCAAAATCCAAGTGGATTCTATTGCAATGTTTATAACTTAACATGCTTAACAATTCAATGAGCGCTAATAACAGCACTTAACAATCAAGTGATATCAAACTCGAATACATCATCACCATGGAAACCAGATTGCAGAGTACCCCAAGGTTCACCGCTTTCACCGACCCTTTTCAACCTAATGATGATACCTCTAGCAAAAACGTTATCCAACCAAGGACTCAATCCTTTCATCTACGCAGATGATGTCACGATCTACATCCCATTTAAACATGATCTAACAGAAATAAAAATGAAATTAAACACAGCTTCCAAATCATGAACTCATGGGCGGATGCATTCCAACTAAAGCTCAATGCAGAAAAAACACAATGTCTCATCCTCTCATAACAACACAACACGAACAAACCCACCACTATAAACACCCCAGAATTTGCCCTTCCTGTTTCAGATAACCTGAAAATTCTAGGAGTTACAATTGACCGAAATCTTGCACTAGAAAGCCATGCGAAAAACACAACAAAGAAAATGTTTTACTCAATGTGGAAACTCAAAAAAATAAAACCTTTCTTCCCAAGGGAAACATTCCACTGACTGGTACAATCAATGGTACTAAGTCAACTAGATTACTGCAATGCAATCTATGCCGGATGCAAAGAACAAATCATTAAGAAACTCCAAACTGCAGAAAACACAGCAGCCAGACTCATATTTGGAAAAATGAAATATGAAAGCGCCAAACCCCTAAATGTTCCACTTTCAAAACGTGTTTTTCCGAAGATGAGTCTTGCCGCCGTATTTTGAGCGGTTTGAAGTTTCCTTAAGACTTCCTCTTTGCATCCCGCGTAGATTCCATTGCAGTAGTCAGCATGGCTTAGCACCATTGATTGTATCAGGTTGCGAAATATTTTCCTCGGGAAGAATTGTTTCACTCGTTTGAGTTTCCACATTGTGAAGAACATTCTCTTTGTTGTGGATTTTACTTGGTTCTCTAGTGTTAGGAAGCGGTCAAATGTTACACCGAGGATTTTCAGGCTGTCTGAGATTGGGAGGGTGTGATCCGGGATGCTGATGGTTATCTCACTTCATACTAAGGAAGAAGTGTAGGGTCCGATTATATTCTCACAAGTAATAATAAAATAATGTTTCTTTCTCTAATGCTTCAGGCTGCTCCCACATTTACTCTGATCTCTGCCTCAAATTCCTCTCATCCTCTTTCAAAACTAATTAGCACTTAGCTGATGGACAAACCCTTGCATCCCCTTGCCTCACATATGACCTCTCAGATCACAGAGGTCATAGACAGTAGTTCTCTGAGTCACTGCCTCTTGCAGGAAGAAAGGATGGGGTGGAGGGGGGTGCCTTTTGGTGCCTTCTGCTGAAAATTCCTTCCGTTTGGCTTACTTGTACAGTCAGGTTCAATCACACAGTAAAAGAAGTGAAATAGCCTTATTATGGAATAACTACTACTACTACTACTACTATTTAGCATTTCTATAGCGCTACAAAGCGTATGCAGCGCTGCACAAACATAGAATAAAGACAGTCCCTGCTCAAAGAGCTTACAATCTAGTAGACAAAAAATAAAGTAAGCAAATCAAATCAATTAATGTGTACAAGAAGGAGGAGAGGAGGGTAGGTGGAGGCGAGTGGATACAAGTGGTTACGAGTCAAAAGCAATGTTAAAGAGGTGGGCTTTCAATCTAGATTTAAAGATGGTCAAAGATGGGGCAAGATGTAGGGGCTCAGGAAGTCTATTCCAGGCATAGGGCGCAGCAAGACAGAAGGAGCGAAGTCTGGAGTTGGCAGTAGCGGAGAAGGGAACATAGTAACATACATGGAGGGGCATAATTGAACAAAAACGTCTATCTCCATGGGCATTTATCTCCGAGAACGAGTCCGTGAAGGGGCGGACCGAACCGTATTTTCGGAAAAAATAGACGTCCATGTTTTATTCGACAATTTGTGAGCTGGGCGTTTTTGTTTTTCAGTGATAATGGAAAATGAAAGCGCCCAGCTCAAAAACGAATAAATCCAAGGCATTTGTTCGTGGGAGGGGCCAGGAGTCGTAGTGCACTGGTCCCCCTCACATGCCAGGACACCCTAGGGGGCACTTTTACAAAAACAAAAAAAAGGTAAAACAGCTCCCAGGTGCATAGCACCCTTCCCTTGGGTGTTGAGCCCCCCAAATCCCCCTCAGAACCCACCGCCCACAAGTCTACACCATTACTATAGCCCTAAGGGGTGAAGGGGGGCACCTACATGTGGGTACAGTGGGTTTGGGGGGCGGTTTGGAGGGCTCCCATTTACCAGCACAAGTGTAACAGGTGGGGAGGGGGATGGGCCTGGGTCCACCTGCCTGAAGTCCACTGCACCCCCTAATAACTGCTCCAGTGACCTGCATATTGCTGCCAGAGAGGTGGGTATGACATTTGAGGGTGAACATAAAAAGTTGTGAAACGGCATATTTTGTGGTGGGAGGGGGTTTGTGACCACTGGATGAGTCAGGGGAAGTCATCCCCGATTCCCTCCAGTGGTCATCTGGTCATTTAGGGCACTTTTTGGGGCCTTATTCGTGGAAAAACAGGGTCCAGGAAAAGTGCCCTAAATTCTCGCTAAAAACGCATATTTTTTTTCCATTATCGGCGAAAGGCGCCCATCTCTGATCGCCCGATAACCATGCCCCAGTTCTGCCTTCACCACGCCTTCGACACGCCCCCATCAACTTTGTCCGCATCCGCGACGGAGTGCAGTTGAAAACGTCGAAATTCGGCTTTCGATTATACCGCTTTATTTGTTTTTGTGAGATAAACGTCTATCTCCCGATTTGGGTCGCAATATAGGCATTTTTCTTTTTCAATTATAAGCTGGATAGTAACATAGTAGATGTCGGCAGAAAAAGACCTGCACAGTCCATCCAGTCTGCCCAACAAGATAACTCATATGTGCTACTTTTTGTGTATACCCTACTTTGATTTGTACCTGTGCTCTTCAGGGCACAGACCGTATAAGTCTGCCCAGCACTATCCCCGCCTCCCAACCACCAGCCCCGCCTCCCAACTACCGGCTCTGGCACAGACCGTACAAGTCTGCCCAGCACTATCCCCGCCTCCCAACCACCAGTCCCGCTTCCCACCACCGGCTCTGACACAGACCGTATAAGTCTTCCCAGCACTATCCCCGCCTCCCTACCACCAGCCCCGCCTCCCGATCTTGACTAAGCTCCTGAGGATCCATTCCTTCGGCACAGGATTCCTTTATGCTTATCCCACGCATGTTTAAATTCCGTTACCGTTTTCATTTCCACCACCTCCCGCGGGAGGGCATTCCAAGCATCCACTACTCTCTCCGTGAAAAAATACTTCCTGACATTTTTCTTGAGTCTGCCCCCCTTCAATCTCATTTCATGTCCTCTCGTTCTACCATCTTCCCATCTCCGGAAAAGGTTTGTTTGCGGATTAATATCTTTCAAATATTTGAACGTCTGTATCATATCACCCCTGTTTCTCCTTTCCTCCAGAGTATACATGTTAAGTTCAGCAAGTCTCTCCTCATAAGTCTTGTAACGCAAATCCCATACCATTCTCGTAGCTTTTCTTTGCACCGCTTCAATTCTTTTTACATCCTTCGCAAGGTATGGCCTCCAAAACTGAACACAATACTCTAGGTGGGGCCTCACCAGCGACTTATACAGGGGCATCAACACCTCCTTTCTTCTGCTGGTCACACCTCTCTCTATACAGCCTAACAACCTTCTAGCTACGGCCACCGCCTTGTCACACTGTTTTGTCGCCTTCAGATCCTCAGATACTATCACCCCAAGATCCCTCTCCCCGTCCGTACCTATCAGATTCTCCCCACCTAATACATACATCTCCTGAGGATATCTATTCCCTAAGTGCATCACTTTGCATTTCTTTGCATTGAATTTTAATTGCCAAACCTTAGACCATTCTACTAGCTTCCTCAAATCCTTTTTCATGTTTTCCACTCCGTCCCGGGTGTCCACTCTGTTACAGATCTTAGTATCATCCGCAAATAGGCAAACTTTACCTTCTAACCCTTCGGTAATGTCACTCACAAATATATTGAACAGAATCGGCCCTAGCACCGATTCCTGAGGCACTCCACTACTCACCTTTCCCTCCTCCGAGCGAATTCCATTCACCACCACCCTCTGGCGTCTGTCCATCAACCAGTTCCTAATCCAGTTCACCACTTCAGGTCCTATCTTCAGCCCATCCAGTTTATTTAAGAGTCTCCTGTGGGGAACAGTGTCAAAAGCTTTGCTGAAATCTAAGTAGATTACGTCCATAGCTCGTCCCTGATTCAATTCTCCTGTCACCCAATCAAAGAACTCAATGAAATTCGTTTGGCATGATTTCCCTTTGGTAAAACCATGTTGTCTCGGATCTTGCAACTTATTTGCTTCCAGGAAATTCACTATCCTTTCCTTCAGCATCGCTTCCATTACTTTTCCAATATCCGAAGTGAGGCTTACCGGCCTGTAGTTTCCAGCTTCTTCCCTATCACCACTTTTGTGAAGCGGGACCACATCCACCATTCTCCATTCCCATGGAACCTTTCCCGTCTGCAAGGATATATTAAACAAATCTTTAAGAGGACCGGCCAAAACCTCCCTGAGCTCCCTCAATATCCTGGGGTGGATCCCGTCCGGTCCCATGGCTTTGTCCACCTTTAGCTTTTCAAGTTGTTGATACACACTTTCTTCCGTGAATGGTGCTCAATCCACTTCATTCTCATTTGTACTATTTCCAGTCCATCGCGGTCCTTCTCCAGGATTTTCTTCTGTGAAAACAGAACAAAAGTATCTATTTAGCAAATTTGCTTTTTCTTCATCATTTTCCACATAGCGGTTCGCAGTATCTTTTAGTCTCACAATTCACTTTTTAGTCATTCTCCTTTCACTAATATACCTAAAGAAATTTTTGTCAGCCTCCTTACATTTCTAGCCATTTGTTCTTCCCTGGATTTATCCAGGGAATGGAGTGCATGGGAAGGGGTGTAGGGAAGGACGAGTGTGGAGAGATACTGGGGAACAGCAGAGTGAGTACATTTATAGGTTAGTAGAAGAAGTTTGAACAGGATGCGAAAACGGATAGGGAGCCAGTGAAGCGACTTGAGGAGAGGGGTAGTATGAGTAAAGCAACCCTGGCAGAAGACGAGATGGGGAGCAGAGTTTTGAACTGACTGGAGAGGGGAGAGGTGATTGCAGTAGTCCAAACGAGAGGTGACAAGGGTATGGATGAGGGTTTTGGTAGAGTGCTCAGAAAGAAAGGGGCGGATTTTACGGATGTTGTAAAGAAAAATGGCAGGTCTTGGCGATCTGCTGGATATGAGCAGAGAAAGAGAGAGAAGAGTCAAAGATAACCCCAAGGTTTCGAGCTGAGGAGACAGGGAGAATGAGGGAGCCATCAACAGAAATAGAAAATGGGGGAGCAGGGAGGTGGGTTTGGGTGGGTGGGGGGGAAATGAGAAGCTCGGTTTTGGCCATATTTAATTTCAGGTGGCGTTGAGACATCCAGACAGCAATGTCAGACAAGCACGCTGAAACTTTGGTTTGGATGCAAGGTGAGATATCAGAGGTAGAAAGGTAGATTTGGGAGTCATCAGCATAGAGATGGTAGGAAAAGCCATGGGATGAGATTAATGAACCAAGGGAAGAAGTGTAGATAGAAAAGAGGAGGGGACCAAGAACAGAACCCTGAGGTACGCCGACAGGCAGAGGGATAGAAGTAGAAGAGGATCCACCAGAGTGAACACTAAAGGTGAGGAGGGAGAGGTAGGAAAAGAACCAGGAAAGTACAGAGCCCTGGAATCCAAGTGAGGACAGGGTATCGAGACGTATAAGGGGGAATAAGAATAAGGGGGCATATGCATCTAATTTAGACATGTATTATTTATACCATGTTTCAGTTGATATAAATGTTCATGCCTAAAATTAGGCACAGTTCTCTGGCATAAGCGTTATTCTATAAACCATGCCTAACTTTAAACATGGCTTATAGAATAGGGATTTTTTTCAGCTCTGATTTTTTTTTTTGCATTATATATAGAATCTAGCCCCAAGCAGGGGCATAGCCAGACTTCGGCAGGAGGAGGGTCCAGAGCCCGAGGTGAGGGGGCACATTTTAACCCCCCCCTGGTGCCGCCAAACCCCCCCCCCCGGCGCCACCGCCGCCACCACCAACAACAACTTTGACCCCCCCCCCCGCCACCGACCTTCTCAACCCCCCTCCCGCCGCCAACCCTCCCCTGCCGCTGCTGTCGCCTACCTTTGCTGGCAGGGGACCCCAACCTCCGCTAGCCGAGGTCCTCTTCTTCCGGCACAAGGCTTCGTTCTGTTTCTGTGAGTCTAACGTCCTGCACGTACGTGCAGGACGTCAGACTCACAGAAGCAGAACGAAGCCTTCCGCCGGAAGAAGAGGACCGGGGTTGGGGTCCCCCACCAGCAAAGGTAGGCAACGGCGGTGGGGGAGGGATGGCGGCGGAAGGGGGGGTCGAGACGGTTGTCGGCAGGGGTGTCCAGGGCCAAATCTACGTAGCTACGCCACTGGCGCCAAGTGAAATTAATTGATAGTAATTCTCAGTCATTTTCAATTCCACACATAGATTCTATTCTATTGACCTGGCATGTAAATGCTTTTGCATGCATGTACAAAGAGGATATGAACATTGGTGGGTCTAGGGCCTATCTTGCACTTAGGCACAAACCCTGAAATTCTGTACATCATGCATTAATTTCTGTGCGGATATTGAAGCATATTCTATAACAATGTGCATAACATAGTTGGTTAAATAGCTAATCAGCCCTGCCAATTGGATGTTAACAAGCAATTATCGGTACTAATTGGCATTAATTACAATTTACACGTACCACTCACTAAGTGCATTCTGTAATATGGTGCACATAAATTCCAAGTCACATAGATGAAAAGGGGGTTATGGGCATGAAATGGGCATTTCTAAAATCTATACACATTATTATAGAGTATACCCGACCTGCTCCTAATTTAGGTATTGGGATTTACACCAAGTAAAACATGACCTAAATGTGACCACATTTGGTCATGTGGAGAGTGTGACGATTACGAGGACGTGGAGGGGGTAATTGCTAGGGAAATAGAGAGAAAGGCTCCTTTGGGGTGGCTGAAGTCCTCCCGCAGGGGTGGGCGCCGTAGATTCCGGTCCCTAAGGATCCAGCATGCTAGGGAGAGCAGCTGGTCACCTTCCCCAGAGGTGATAGGGAAAGCCAAAGACTACAATTCCCAGCAGCCCCTGAGGGAGACACAAAGTAGAGCCAGGGACTACAATTCCCGGCAGCCCCTGGGGGAGACACAGGGTAGAGCCAGGGACTACAATTCCCGGCAGCCCCTGGGGGAGACACAGGGTAGAGCCAGGGACTACAATTCCCGGCAGCCCCTGGGGGAGACACAGGGTAGAGCCAGGGACTACAATTCCCAGCAGCCCCTGAGGGAGACACAAAGTAGAGCCAGGGACTACAATTCCCAGCAGCCCCTGAGGGAGACACAAAGTAGAGCCAGGGACTACAATTCCCGGCAGCCCCTGGGGGAGACACAGGGTAGAGCAGGTAAGAGTGGTTCACACTACCAGTCCCAGAAGACTAAGGGGAAGGAGGAGACTCTGAGCAAGTTCAATCAGGGGAATGAAGAGCAGCTGGGCGGGAGGAGTGTAGAAGAGCCCATGGATTGGCAATCAGGGAGGAGTGGAGAGAGAGAGGGGGGGGGGGAGCCTGGAAGAGGAGCCTATGGATATCTCTGCTCTTGCTAAAGCTAAAGGTAGAGAATTAAGAGGGCAGATGGCAGCCTGGTTCTCTGGTTTAATACAGGGAGGGAAAAGGTGGCTGCATCAGAGGAGGGATTGAGGAATGAAAGTTTCAACCTGGGTCATGTGGGTGGTTGTCAGGAGTTGGTGCTGACAGTGAAAGGGTGGGACCCTTACATTCCCCTGTGTGTAGGGGAAGAGAAGGTTGAAGCGGAAGAGAGATTCTTAGGGTTTGTGCTGGGATAAAAGTGAACTGTTTGAATTAGGGGTTTGCCACAGGACTTCCTCCCTCAGCAGAAAAACTGAGGAAGCAAGACAGAATGGGGAGACGAGAGAGCCCCACTACTCCCCTCCCCTTTCGAAGAGAGAAGGGGAAGGGAAAGGGAGGGATTGTTTCAGAGGGAGTTTGAGGCTGAGGGGTGGTGGAATCCAGGAAACACTGAGGGACCACATCCGTCTAGGAGCTGTAGTCACAAGTCGTGGGACAGCTAAGAGGGATAACCCTCCAGACTGTAATCGCTAAGAGGCTGAGTGAGATTACCCGGGCTGTGGATTACAATATAGCCCGTCCTGTGGGCTGGTGGATTACAAAGGACCCTGTGAAATTGTGAGCCATTGAACTCTGAGGGTAAAAGAGAAAAACCTCCAGACTGTGAAAGAGCAGAGATTGAGCAGGGCGGGGCCCAGGCTATGGTGACCAAATCACGTGGCCCCGTGGCTGTGAGATTTACAAGAGCCACTTAGCATCAAACATATAAAAGGCAAGTGACCGTACTCACTTGCAAATGCACAGTAGAGACTTCCCTCTCTGTCCCGCCCCCGCGTCAAGACGTGATGATGAGGGGAGGGGGCGGGACAGAGAGGGAAAATGCGCGGAAGTGGAGGGAGGGAACCGCTGACGTCGCTACCGCTCCCCCCCCCCAAGGTAGCCGCGACCGCCCCCACCCCACCCCGGAGTCGCCACCACCCCCCCTTCACCCGGCCCGGGCCCTCTCTTCGTTATTCAACTTACAGCAGCGCCGAAAACAGCAGCAAGCAGCTCAGCTTCAGCTCCCGTCGGCCTTCCTTCCCTGCCTGTGCCCCGCCCTCGCCGACGTGACGTCACATGAGGGCGAGGCACAGGCAGTGAAGGAAGGTCAACGGGAGCTGCTGCTTGCTGCTGTTTTGGCGCTGCTGTAAGTTGAATAACGAAGAGAGGGCCCGGGCCGGGTGAAGGGGGGGCGGGGGCGACTCCGGGGTGGGGAGGCGGTAGCGGCTACCTTGGGGGGGGGGACATGGGAGGTCTCAGAAGGAGGGGGGCCTTGGAGCTGGGAGGGCTGGACTGAAGGGGGCCTTCCAGCTGGCTGGGAAGAAGGCACGGGGGGGGCCTTGGAACTGGAAGGGAGGGCGGGCGGGCGGGCAGGGGGCCCCTTACAGTTGTGAGAGAATGGGGCCCCTTACAGTTGTGAGGGAGAGCAGGGGGCCTTGGAACTGGGAGGGAGGGAAGGGGGCCTTGGGAGCTGGGGGGGAGGGCCTGGGGCCTTGGAACTGGGAGGGAGGGAGGGAGGGAGGGAGGGCAGGGGGCCTTGCAGCTGGGAAGGGGAGAGGACTGGAGCCTTGGAGCTGGGATGGAGGGACAGAGGGGTCCTTGGAGCTGGCAGAGAAGGAGGATGGCAGGGGGCCTTGCAGCTGCAACGGGAGGGGGGCTTTGGGAAAAAAAACATTCCAATACGTGCCCGTTTTAATGGGCTTAACGGCTAGTATTCTATAAACTGCATGGAACTTTAAGCCTATTCTATAAAATTTAGGTGTGAAAAGTGATGCATGTGGGAAAGAAGAACCCAAATTATAGCTACGTGATTCAAGGTTACACTTTAGGAGTCACCATCCAGGAAAAAGATCTAAGTGTTACACTCTCAAAAGCTCATGCTTAATTATAAGAAGAACATTGGTCTCTTTTTTTTTTTCCCACTCCAACCCGCCTCCACTCACCCATCCCTTTAATATACAATCCGCTCTCCATGGTTCTGAAGGTCAGGTGTGATCCTTGATGACAGATTGACTTTTTTCCCTTTATCTCTAAGACTGTTTGTCTTTGTTTCTTTAAGCTATGGATGCTTTATTCCATTCAGTGACTATTTACCCCTGCAACCTTAAGGGGCTTTCCTTTCAGGGCTGTAATGCCCCGATTCAAAGCTTTCCCTATGGGAAATGGGACTTGATATACCGCCTTTCTATGGTTTTTGCAACTACATTCAAAGCAGTTTACATAGTATATACAGTTACTTATTTGTACCTGGGGCAATGGAGGGTTAAGTGACTTGCCCAGAGTCACAGGGAGCTTCAGTGGGAATCAAACTCAGTTCCCCAGGATCAAAGTCCACTGCACTAACCACTAGGCTACTCTTCCACTCATTCCACCAATAAGAGCCAACCTCATCAGTGATGTCACACAATGGCTTGATTGCCTGATACTTGGCTCACTTCTGATATTGTGATGTCATAAGGGAAAGGGGGGGGGGGCAAAGGGAAATGGGACTTGATATACCGCCTTTCTGAGGTTTTTGCAACTACATTCAAAGCGGTTTACATATATTCAGGTACTTATTTTGTACCAGGGGCAATGGAGGGTTAAGTGACTTGCCCAGAGTCACAAGGAGCTGCAGTGGGAATTGAACCCAGTTCCCCAGGATCAAGGTCCACTGCACTAACCACTAGGCTACTCCTCCTCCCTAGGGTTATCCACCACTTGCAGGTACTGCACAACTTCGCTATACGCCTTCTGGGCTAGGTAACATAGTAACATAGTAACATAGTAGTAACATAGTAGATGACGGCAGAAAAAGACCTGCATGGTCCATCCAGTCTGCCCAAGACAAACTCATATGTGTATACCTTACCTTGAATTTGTACCTGTCCTTTTCAGGGCACAGACCATATAAGTTTGCCCAGCAGTATTTCCCGCCTCCCAACCACCAGTCCCGCCTCCCATCACCGGCTCTGGTACAGACCGTATAAGTCTGCCCTCCCCTATCCTCGCCTCCCAACCACCACCCCCCTCTTAACCCCAACTGCTCCGCCACCCAATTTCAGCTAAGCTTCTGAGGATCCATTCCTTCTCAACAGGATTCCTCTATGCATATCCCATGCATGTTTGAACTCCGTTACCGTTTTCATGTCCACCACCTCCCGCAGGAGGGCATTCCAAGCGTCCACCACCCTCTCCGTGAAAAAATACTTCCTGATATCTTTCCTGAGTCTGCCCCCCTTCAATCTCATTTCATGTCCTCTCGTTCTACCGCCTTCCCATCTCCGGAAAAGATTCATTTGCGGATTAATACCTTTCAAATATTTGAACATCTGTATCATATCACCCCTGTTCCTCCTTTCCTCCAGGGTGTACATGTTCAGGTCAGCAAGCCTCTCTTCATATGTCTTGGAACGTAAATCCCATACCATCCTCGTAGCTTTTCTTTGCACCGCTTCCATTTTTTTAACATCCTTCGCAAGATACGGCCTCCAAAACTGAACACAATACTCCAGGTGGGGCCTCACCAATGTCTTATACAGGGGCATTAAAACCTCCTTTCTTCTGCTAGTCACTCCTCTCTCTATACAGCCTAGCAATCTTCTAGCTACTGCCACCATTGTGAAGAACATTGGTTTCCAGTTTCATACTGGATCTCCAAGTTGCTTTTCTTAGTGCATAAAAATTACCATTCGGGACAACCTTCATACATGTCAAGTTACCTTTTACCCTATTACCCTTCTGAACTCTTTGCGCCTCTCAAGATAATTTGTTCCAGATCCATTCTCTCTGTTGTGCACGCCTCTGTTCCATATGTAAAGTGTATTTATCATCATGGGTCCACAGTTCTGGAATATACATAAGTACATAGTACATAAGCACCGCCATACTGGGAAAAGACCAAGGGTCAATCAAGCCTAGCATCCTCCTTTAGTCTTGCAGTTAAAAACCTCCCTGCCTATTTTTAAGGCCCATCTTAAGGCTCAAACACCTTCGGCTTCAGCTACCCTTTGCTGACCACTGAATCCATTGTTACCACCAGATGATGCTATTCTATGTTGTTTCATTAGCACCCGTTGGCTTTCTTTTCCTTCTCACTGTATCCCTACAAAGACTAGGGGACATTCCAAAAGTACAAAGACCAGGGGACACTCAAGGAAGTTACATTTTAAAACAAACAGGAGGAAATATTTTTTCACTCAACGAATAGTTAAGCTGTGGAACTCTTTGCCAGAGGAGATGATAACCGGGGTTAGCATATCTGGAGGAAAAGTCCATAGTCTGCTATTGAGACAGACAAGGGAAGCAACTGCTTGTCCTGGTATTTGTAGTATGGAGTGTTACTACTCTGAGATTCTGAATGGAATCTTGTCACTCTTTAGGATTTCAGAATCTTGCTATTCTTTGGGGTTCTACACGGAATGTTGCTGCTCTGAGATTCTGCATGGAATCTTGTCACTCTTTAGGATTCCAGAATATTTCTATTCTTTGGGGTTCTACATGGAATGTTGCCACGATTTGGGTTTCTGCCAGGTACTTGTGACCTGGCCTGGCCACTGTTTGGAAAACAGGATACTGGGCTATATGGACCACTGGTCTGACCCAGTATGTTCTTATGTTCCTATATTGAATGGGAGTTCTTTTCCGCTCTGATTGTTTATTATAGACTTAAGATGAAAACCGCTCCGTTGGTGTTTCCCTGAAAGGTATATAAAGTGATTAATAAACTTGAAACTTGATTGATGATACTTTGAAACCCTCTGCTCTGTGTGCAGTGGCATCTAAGAAAGCAACTTGAAAGTTAGGAATCATTAGAAAAGGAATGGAAAACAAAAATGATAATATTATAATGCCTTTGTATCGCTCTATGGTGTGACCACACCTTGTATATTGTGTGCAATTCTGGTCACTGCATCTCAAAAAAGGTATAACGGAATTAGAAAAGATACAGAGAAAGGCAACAAAATTATAAAGGCGATGGGACGATTTCCCTATGAGGAAAGATTAAAGTGGCTAGGGCTCTTCAGCTTGGAGAAGAGATGGTTGAGGGGAGATGTGATAGAGATCTATAAAATACTGAACAGAGTGGAATAAGTAGACATGAATCACTTGATTACTCTATCCAAAAATACTAGGACTAAGGGGCATGCAATGAAGCTACTAAGTAATACATTTAAAACAAACTGAAGAAAATATTTCTTTACTCAACGTGTAATTAAAGTCTAGAATTCATTACCAGAGAATGTGGTAAAAACCATTATTTTAGGAGGATTTAAAAAAAAAGGTTTGGATAATTTCCTAAAAGAAAAGTCCATAAGCCATTATTAAGATGGAGTTCGGAAAATTCACTGCTTTTTTCTAAGATAAGCAGAATAAAATCTGTTTTACTGTTTTGGGATCTTGCCAGGTACTTGTGACCTGGATTGGTCACTGTTTGAAACCAAATACTGGACTTGATGAGCCTTCAATCTGTGCCAATATGGCAACACTTATGTTCTTATATACTTATGTAATGTGGTTTAGTACAAAGGGACCGATAATTTTGTTACTTTTGGAGCAGATATAATCAGCTGGTCTCACATTTTAAGTGAACATATATAATGAAATAAATTTCTGTACATATATGAATAGACTGATTAAGGTCCTGAGTTGCTAATGAAGAAAATTAATTAAATGAAAAATTACAATGAAGTTAAATTCTGTTGCCGTTTTAATTTCTGCAGGGCCATCTGGAGAAAAAGCCTATGATATCATGAATGCTAATGTATAACTGCAACCATGTGGTTTTCTTAGTTCATAACAATTATGCAACCTCGAAAGTGCCTTATATATTCATTGTTTATCTGTGTTTGTATTAGACAGTTCTAAAATCTGTGGAGTATATGAACAGCAATAAATCTTGGTTTCAATGTCTGCAGCTTCAACTGTGGCATTTTCAATATGACATCTAAGTCCAACTATGGACATTTTACTAAAAAAAACGTCCAAAATTCAAATGGGGAATATAGCCATTTTCAAAACAGAAAAAGTCTACATTTTTATTTAAATAGCTATTTGCAAGATGTTTTGCGCTCTGTGCCTTGATCTTTTCAGTCCATTAAAAAAAAAAGTCCAATTAAAAATGCACAAACTCAAGCCATTGGGATGTAAGAGGAGCCAGTATTCTTAGGACCCTGTTTACTAAGCTGAGCTATAGGTGTACTATTGCTTTTAGCGCACGCTAAATATTAGTATGCGCTAATGCTAGAGACACCCATAAGAATATACGCTTATCCCAAGGACTCAGCATGTGTCTCCACTGTTGGATGCGCATCAATCTAGAGACAATTTTGGACACATTCCCCTTCCCTCCTCTTTCCTGGTTCCCCTACTCCTCCCGTCCCTTCCTCATTCTCCCATTATTTTTTGTGTAGGTTTTATGCTGTATTAGCTTCTTTTTACTGCATTGGCGTCTGCCTCTGTAGTGCGCTGTAAGCCACATTGAGTCTGACGCTGTTGGGAAACTGTGGGGTACAAATGAGATAATAAGTAAATAAATAAATAAATAAATAAATATGGGTGTCTCTAGCATTAAAATGCACTAAAAATGTTAGCGTACCTTAGTAAACAGGGCCATTAGTACACTGGACACTCAGAGATCCCAGGAGAGCAATGGGGCACCCTATGGGGCACTGCAGTGAACTTCAAAGAACAGCAAAGTAATATTTGGAAACACTGGCTGGTTAGGATAATTCAGCACCCTGGACAGCTCCTGAAGAAGCTCCTTAGTGAAACAGAGAATATAGCCCGCTACAGTTATTATTGTTTATTGCATTTGTATCCCACATTCCCCCACCTATTTGCAGGCTCAATGTAGCTTACATAGATTTGTTAACATTGTCATTTCATGATATCAGATACAGTTAGTAATGTGTGACGATCAAGGAAGGGAAGAGAGAAGAAGGAGGAGAGTGGTTAGGGTATTTATAGAAGGTGGGCGTTCATAACTGAGTGGTTGGTGAGGTGACTTAGTGAGGCTATCTGGTCTCAGTTGTAGGCCTTGTTGAAGAAGAATGTTTTCAGAGATCTTCGAAAAATAGTTGTTTCGTTGATTGCTTTCAAGTCTGTAGGTAGTGCATTCCATAACTGCGTGCTCAAGTAAGAGAAGGTAGTGGTATGCACCAGCTTGTATTTAAGTCCTTTGTAGCTGGGGTAGTGCAGGTTGAGAAATTTGTGGGATGATTTTGTGGCATTTCTGGGAGGTAGGTCCACGAGGTTTAGCATGTAGATTGAAGCGTCTGCATGAATGATTTTGTGTACAATCGTGCAGATCAATTAAGTTGTTGCTCCAAAATCTATTTATTTATTTATTTGGTCTGGCTGAATAACAGACGCTAATGCCAAATTTTGTCTGGCTTGTGCCAAATGGCATTTGGCATGCGTAGGTCATTACCGCCCGGTTACGCGCGGCAATTTTCATTTTGCCACACGTCCGTTTTTTAAAAGGTTTTTTTTTTTTTTACAGGTGCACTGAAAAATGATTCTGAGTGCACCCAAAAAAACACGTCTACATTCCCGCAGGCCATTTTTCAATGCACCTTAGTAAAAGGACCCCAAAGTTAGCTAAAGGAAGCCCTCACTGAACCGAATTCACTCTTCAGAATTTAGGATTTGATAACAGTCGCAAAGATTTGGCTTCTAGAGGAGCTGTTGTTACAGCTTTGCTGATCAAGACAGAAGATAGGAGCTGAACGTTTGAGAATTACTGTAAATGCCGTGCATATCTTCAACCGACAGCAAAGGTTAATGATTATACCGTATTACTGCTGATTCTTAGGAAAACACAACTTTTAAACTTATGAAGAGAAAAAAAAAATCCAGGAAACAAAATTGCATTAGCAGCAAAAGAATTCCTTTTTTCTTTGAACTAACCCCATGGATATTCTAATGTAATTTCTCGTTAATGGTTATATTATTAGAATCCTGCCAGAGAAGGATGCACTGAATTTTAATAAGCCATCAAGTTTCATTCAATAAGTACATGACAAAAGCATTTTATCCCAATTATACACTTTAATTGCATTGCCAGATGAAATAATTATAAATTTTAAGCTTATTGTCTCAACAACTGAGAAACAATTTCTGAGTAATTAAGAATCCCTGTACTGAAAACTTTCACTTAATTTTATTTTCTCTTTAATCTGTCAGGGGTACCAATTTATTTTAGTGAACAGCAACTTCAAAGTGATTTCTTTTTGTGGTTTCTTGCAGTGATGTATAATGTAAAACTTTGAGATACATCAGAGGTCAAAGTACTTCAGGAGTAGGATATCAAATTCCTTTGAGATCCTTCACTTTATTCATCAATCTGACCTTTCAACTCCTTTACACTGACAAAAAAAAACAGGTCCGTATGATTATATATCAGAGACAAGGACTGAAGTTAGGGACACCTCAAAAGTTGATGAGATAAAATCATGATTTTTACTTTTCAGATAGGAAAGACAAAACCAAATTGTGCTGGCATCTGATTGACTATGTTTTCGCTTTGATTCATTTTCTTATTTACTATGATCTAAAAATATGCTGAAGGTATTTTAACATACTATACTAGTGTGGTACCACGTAGCTGGGCTCGAGTTGATCTTTGAAGTAAAATGTGCATTTCAGGCCATGTTATAGCTATCTCTATAAACATACAATATGGTATATACTAGTAAGAAAGGCCCATTTCTGACACAAATGAAACGGGCACTAGGTTTTCCTCGGAGTCTGTATGTTTGAGAGAGTGTGTGTGAGAGTGACTATGTGAGAGAGAGAGAGAGAGTGAATGTGTGAGTGTGTGTGTGTGTGACAGAGAGAGAGTGAGACTGGGTGCGAGTGTGTCTGTGAGAGAGAGTGTGTGTGTGAAAGGGCCCCCCTCCCTCCCTCTCTCCCTCCCTCCCAGTTCCAGGGTCATCCCCTCCCTCCAAGTTCCAGGGTCATCCCCTCCCTCCCTCCCTCATCATCCCCTCCCTCCGAGTTCCAGGGTTGTCCCCTCCCTCCCTCCGAGTTTCAGGGTCCCCCCTCCCTCCGAGTTCCAGGGTTGCTCCCCTCCCTCCCTCTCTCCCTCCGAGTTTCAGGGTCCCCTCCTTCCCTCTGAGTTTCAGGGTCCACCTTCCTCTCTCTGATTTTCAGGCCCCCCCATCCCTCCCTCCCAGTTCCAGGGTCATCCCTCCCTTCCTCCTCCCTCCCTCCCAGTTCCAGGGTCATCGTCCCTCCCTTCTTCTCTCCCTCCCTTCCAGTTCCAGTTCCCCTCTCTACGAATTTTAGAAGTCCTCTTCACTTACCAAGTTGGGTCTACGGCGGCCAGCAGCAGCGGTAAAAGGTGTGCAGGCTTGGCCCTTCTCTCTCTCTCTCAGCTCTGGTCCCACCCTTATTTCCTGTTTCCGCAAGGGCGGGACCAGAGCTGAGAGAGAGAGAAGGGCCGAGCCTGCACACCTTTTACCGCTGCTGCCAGCCACCGTAAACCCGACTTGGTAAGTGAAGAGGACTTTTAAAATTCGGAGGGAGGGGGCCTGGAACTGGAAGGGGGGGAGGGAGGAAGGGAGGGATGACAACACCCTCATGCGTGTGATGTCACGTTCCTTTGAACTCTGCAGCATTCCCTTCCCTCTCAATGTTCCGCCCTTGACGTCATCACATTTTGACGCGAGGGCGGGACAGTGAGACAGATGCTTACAGGCAGCACGAACCACACGGAGCCTACGAACCCTACAGTGCCACGGGGAGTCAGCTTCAGAATGTTGGAGTAGGAAATTATTATATAGGATGTAGGAAATACAGAGCAAATTCTCTTGTTTCTCAAAAATGCACAGGCACAAGAGATCATCTCAAAAAGAAGTGGCGTCTCCGGAAGAAGCCTATGCGAAACGGTTCCCCTTCGGGACCTCTACCTAGGACTTAAAAGAATCTTGCAGAACAAAGAAAATTGACGATCATTTGAAGTTCTTTTTATGCCATGCAGCTAAGCTAAGTAGTAATAAAACTGATTCACCTCCACCCGTTCCACTCCACTCAAGATTTTGTAGACCTCAATCATATCCCCCCTCAGCCATTTCTATTCCAAACTTAAGATCCCTAACCTCTTTATCTTTTCCTCATATCATTTTGCTCATTCTTTTTTGAACCTTTTCTAATTCCGCTATATCTTTTTTGAGATATGGTGAACAGAATTGAATACAATTCTCAAGGTGAGTTCACACCATGGAGCGATACAGAGGCATTAAATTATTTTTGGTCTGATTTTGCATCCATAGTTCCTTGCATCCTGTTTGCTTTTTTGTCTGCCACCGCACAGTGGGCATACTATTTCAGCGTATTACTACTACTACTACTACTGTTTAGCATTTCTATAGCGCTACAAGGCGTATGCAGCGCTGCACAAACATAGAAGAAAGACAGTCCCTGCTCAAAGAGCAATCTAATAGACAAAAAATAAATAAAGTAAGCAAATCAAATCAATTAATGTGAACGGGAAGGAAGAGAGGAGGGTAGGTGGAGGCGAGTGGTTACAAGTGGTTACGAGTCAAAAGCAATGTTAAAGAGGTGGGCTTTCAGTCTAGATTTAAAGGTGGCCAAGGATGGGGCAAGACGTAGGGGCTCAGGAAGTTTATTCCAGGCGTAGGGTGCAGCGAGATAGAAGGCGCGAAGTCTGGAGTTGACAGTAGTGGAGAAGGGAACAGATAAGAAGGATTTATCCATGGAGCGGAGTGCACGGGAAGGGGTGTAGGGAAGGATGAGTGTGGAGAGATACTGGGGAGCAGCAGAGTGAGTACATTTATAGGTTAGTAGAAGAAGTTTGAACAGGATGCGAAAACGGATAGGGAGCCAGCGAAGGGTCTTGTCTACAATGACACCCAGGTCTTTTTCTTGAGTTCTGACTCCTAAAGTGGACCCTAGCATTAGATAACTATGATTCAGATTATTATTCCCAATTTGCATCACTTTGCATTTGTCCACATTACATTTCATCTGTCATTTGGATGCCCAGTCTTTCAGTTTCCTAAGGGCTTCCTGCAATTCTTCACAATCCACATGCATTTGGACAACTTTAAATAGCTTTGTGACATCCACAAATGTTATCACCTCACTCGTCATTCCGATTTCCAGATCATTTATAAATATGTTAAAAGGCACCGGTCCCAGTACAGATCCCTTAAGCACTTCATTATCCACCCTCTTCCATTGAGAAAAATGGCCATTTAACTCTACCCTCTTTCTGTCCAATAACCAGTTCCTAATCCACAACAGAACATTGCCTCCTATCCCATGACTCTTTAATTTTCTCAGGAGTCTCTCATGAGGAACTTTGTCAAAGGTTTTCTGAAAATCTAGATATGCTACATCAACTGGCTCACCTTTATCCACATGTTTATTCACACTTTCAAAGAAATAAAGTTTGTTGAGGCAAGACCTTCCATGGCTGAATCTATGCTGACTGTATCCCATTAAACAGTATTTGTCTACGTGTTCTATAATTTTATTCTTTATAATAGTTTCTACTATTTTGCCCGGCACTGAAGTCAGGCTTAGTGGTCTGTAATTATTCGGGTCACCCCTGGAACCCTCTTTAAAAATCATCATCACATTGGCCACACTCCAGTCCTCAGGCACTATAGACAACTTTAACAACAAGTTACAAATCACTAGCACTATATCAGGAATTTAATGGTAGAGTTCTTTCAATATCCTGGGGTGCATACCATCTGGTCTGGGTGATTTATCACTCTTTAACTTGTTAATTTGGCTCAATACATCTTCTAAGTTCGCTGAACTTTCATTCAGTTCCTCTGTATCATCATCCCTGAAAACCATGTCCAGTACAGGTAGATTTCTTACATCTTCGTCCGTAAAGACCAAAGCAGAAATTAATTCAATCTCTACAGTATGGCCTTGTCCTCCCTGAGCGCTCCTTTTACTCCTTTCTGATCTAATGGTCTCACAGATTCCCTTGCAGGCTTCCTGCTTCTGATACCTTAATAAAGTGTTACTATGAGTTTTCATCTCCGAGGCAAGTTTTTCTCCATATTCTCTTTTAGCCTTCTTTATCAGTGCTTTGCATTTCACTTCACAGTGCTTATGTTGCTTCTTATTTTCTTCACCTCACCTTTTAACCACGCTGGTTGTTGCTTGCTCTTTTCCACCTTTGTTAATACGTGGAATACATCTAGTCTTGGCTTCCACGATGATACTTTTAAACAACATCCACGCCTGATTCAGAGTTCTAGCCTTTGCGGCCCAACCTTTCAGTTTCTATTTAACCATTTTCCTCATTTTGTCGTAGTCATCCTTTCGAAAATTAAAAGCTGCTACAGTAGATTTCCTTAGTGACTTCACTCCAGATATCAACTCAATTTTGGTCATGTTATGATCACTGTTTCCCAGTGGATCCAACACCATTACCACTTGAACTATGCTCTGCATTGCATTAAAGATTAGATCCAAAATATATCCACCTCTCGTAGGTTCTTGGACCAGTTGATCCAAGAAGCAGTCATTTATTACATCTAGAAATGTTACCTCCCTAGCACTCACTGCTGTAACATTTATTCAGTCAATATTGGGGTAATTGAAATCACCCATTATTATAATGTTTCCCAATTTTCTAGCTTTCCTAAATTCTTTAAACATATTTTCATCTGTCTGTTCATTCTGTCCCAATGGACAGTGGTACAGCTTACCAGTATATTCCTTCCTTTCACACCTGGAATTTCTGTCCATTGTGATAAACACAGTGACTGCCCTACCCTGAGAAGGCCACCAGAGGGCGCTCTCCAACTGAAAACAGGGAAAATGCCCATTCTGGTCACTAAAGGGAGCTCCAAGGAGACAGTGGGGTATTGAGAGAGAATTCTAGACCCCGATCTTTCAGGGCGAGGTCTAAAAAGGTGGGGAGGTTTATTGGCCACCTCATAGATAGCTTCCTCCCAGAAGCTGCACGTCTTATCTACCGCGTGAATCTACCGCGTGAACCGATACTCTCATATCACCCCTCTCCTCAAGTCGCTTCACTGGCTCCCGATTCACTACCGTATTCAGTTCAAGCTTCTCCTAATGACCTTCAAATGCACTCAATCTGCAGCCCCCCATTACCTCTCTACCCTCCTCTCCCCCTATGTCCCCACCCGTAACCTCCGCTCTCAGGACAAATCACTCCTATCTGTACCCTTCTCTACCACCGCTAACTCCAGACTCCGTCCCTTCTGCCTCGCATCACCTTATGCCTGGAACAGACTCCCCGAGCCCATACGCCATGCGCCCTCCCTACCCATCTTTAAGTCCTTACTCAAAACCCATCTCTTCTCCCTTGCTTTTGGCGCCTAACCACCTTCCCCATTTACGATACACTGACTACACTGACTACATAGTTTGTTACCTTTAGATTGTAAGCTCTCTTGAGCAGGGACTGTCCTTCCCCATGTTTTAACTTGTACAGCGCTGCGTAACCCTAGTAGCGCTATAGAAATGCTAAGTAGTAGTAGTAGAGAAGAGATGGGAACCTAGAAAGCCTGAAGCCTACTGGAGGAGATTGCCTGGAGAAGAAGATGGACAGACCCAGACTAACTAAAGCCTAAAAACATCAGGAGAAAGTGAAGGTATTTACCAGGCTATGTTATTGATGGACTTGTGACTAACAGCCATGGGGTGGAGGACAGGACTGTAAAGTTGTAGTGAATGAAGAAAGTCCTGTCCATGGGAGGAGGCTGTTTAAACTGAGACCCAGGTCTCCCCAAGGGAGTGGGCTCAGTAAAGAGGAAACTTGTAAGGGAATAATAACTGTAAAGAAGTCGTTCTCACAAGACTGAAGCCAGGTACTAATAAAGTGTATGTGTATCTACTTAGCTAATTTGCATATTTCTGAAAGCAGATGAATCCTGGCTATATTCCAAAGAAGGGTGACCAGAGTGCCCCATCAGAAGAACCGGTAAGGGTGTCTGTTACCAGGGGATACAGCAGGGAGGCAGGTCCATGACCGGATGTTAATGAAGAGGTCACCCTGAGTTAAAGGGGAGCCCCAAACATAGAGACCAGATTCACAGGCGTCATAGAGGAGTCTTGTTTCCAGGTTGTACTCTGAAACAAAGTGCTAGTGAGGCTGGATAGGCGCCACAAGAGGGTACTCAGCACATATGAGCGGGGGGGGGGTTTACACCATAAAGATACCACCTGCTATCCATTTCATGTAAAATGTTTATTTTGTTTGACTCAATTTCCTCTTTAACAGTTCTCTCTCCAATTAGATCCACTCTATCATTGTGATATAGTTTGTACTCTGCTAACACAGTGTCCCATTGAATGTCCTCTTTCCACCAGGTCTCTGAAATGCCTATTATATCTATCTCTTCATTTAGTGCTCTATACTCCAGTTCTCCTATCTTATTATTAAGACTTCTAGCATTTGTATATAGATACTTCAGATTGTCTTTTTTTCTTGCATCTACAGGCTACTTTAAAGTTAATGTGGATAATTTGCATCCTTTACTCTGTTCTTCCATTGAACACTCCTGGTTTCCTTTCACCATTATTGAAACCTCTCTATTGGGATTCCCTAAAAATCCTGTTTCTATAGTATTCTTCAAGGATACTCCACACCAAACCATGCACTCCTGGGCAACTGTTAGCTTTACCCCCCCCCCCCCCCCCGCCCCATTTTAGTTTAAACGTTGCTCTATCTCATTTTAAGTGTTAGAGCCAGCAGCCTTGATCCATTCTGGTTAAGGTGGAGTCCATCCTTTGGAACAGGTTCTCCCTCCTCCAGAATGTTGCCAGTTCCTAACAAATCTAAATCCCTCATCCCTGCACCATCATCTCAACTACGCATTGAGACTTCAGAGCTCTGCCCATCTCTTTGATCCTGTATGTGGAACAGGGAGCATTTCTGAAAATGCTACCCTGGAGGAACTGGATTTTAGCTTTCTAACTAGGAGCCTACATTTGGCTTCCAGAACCTCCCTCCCACATTTACCTATGTCATTGGTACCCACAGGTACCAAGATAGAAGGCTCCTCCCCAGAACTATCTAAAATCTTATCTAGGTGACACATGAGATCTGCCACCTTCATGAAGGCAGGCAAATGACCAGTCAATCCTCATGTCCACCAGCAACTCAGCTATTTACATGTCTAATAATTGAATCACCAACTACACCAGCCATCTTAACCCATCCCTCCTGTGAAGAAACTCCTGGAGACACATCCTCAGTGTGAGAGGATATTGCATCCCCTGGAGGGCTGGTCCCAGCTACAGGATTACCTCTAACTTCACCAGGTGATACTCTCCTTTTTATGAGACCTCCTTCCTCCAAGGTAGAACAGGAGTTGTAAGACTGGAGGTGGGACTTCTCTACAACATCTCTATAGGCCTCCTCTATGTACCTCTCTGTCTCCCTCCATTCCTCCAAGTCTGCTACTCTAGCCTCAAGAGAATGGACTCATTCTCTGAGAGATAGGAGCTCTTTGCATCAAGTGAACACAAATAACCTCTCACCAATTGGGAGATAATCATACATGTGCACTCAATTCAAAAGACTGGATATCACCCCTCATGCTGTTGGACTGCTGTCCGCATCTTAGTATTATAGATTTGTTTAATTAAAACTTCTTAATGCATTAGGGATATTAGATGAATATAAAGACCCTTAAGATTATATAGTATAATGTATAATTTATTTAGGATTTTCTTCTCAAAAACTAATTAAATGTAATTAACTCTAATAAAAACTCTTCTCTTTTTATCCTAATTAGAATAATTGACTATAAATGAAGAGTTGTGCTAAGGGTGGGTGGGAGATGGGGAAGGGGTAGGAATGAAGACTGAACTAGGCCCTATGCCTGCTAGAAGCTCTCTGTTAATGCTGTGGTACAAAGTTCGCGTTTTAAAACTAAGGGAAAAATGATATGGAGACTAGTTGATAAAGTTTACTTTTTAATTCTGCCTATCAATAACCTACAATTCCTTCTTTAAACCCCAATCTTTAAGTTTGTAAAGCACAGAGCAAAATAATGTTCACTTACCAGAGAAATGCCCTCTTCTCTCGGAACTTCTCATAAAGAAAGTTAAGTGAGACATTTCCTCTCTATATAGTTTTGGATCTAAGGGAACTGCTTCTAAAAGACCCTTTAAAGCTAACTTGGTAATAAGATTGACCTTAATAACTTTTGCAAATATTTTACTTCCTCAAACTTGCCATCTAATTCAGGTCAGTAGCAGTGCTACCTCTCAGAACAAAATTTGAGCCTTGCTACTATCATTTTTAATATTCTTTGGCTGTTAAATTTCTATCTCTAGAAAAAGTTTTAGTTTAAAACTATGGGGAAAGTTTCTACTCTACCTCTAGAGAAAGTTTCAGTTTAAAACTATGGGAAAAGTGCTGTACCCTATGGAAACTAGTTAATAATGTAGATGTTCTATCTGGTTAGCCCTGAAATCATTACACACCTTTGTAAAAGGAACCCTTACTTACTCAGTTGTCTAGTTATATGATACATATAAAGCTTTAAGGCACCCTTCTACAAAGCTGCATTAGGCACTGACATGAGTCTAACACAGAAAAACATGGAGTATCGCAGGACGTGCTCAGGTGTCCGGTAGTAATATCAAAATTTGTGCTCGCTAACTGCACACTAAACCTTGTTTCAATTTGTTTTGAAGGGGCAGAGGGTAGAAGAGCATGGATATTCAAGGGTTAATCATAAAATGCATCTACATTACTATGTGTTAAGGGATAGTTTCAGCAAATGGTACCAAACAAACTGGCTATGAAAAAAAAAACACTTAAGCATTATTCTATAAGCCATATCTAAAGTTCAGCATGGTTTATAGACTAATGCTTAAGTGTTATAGTTCCACATAAATGTAGATGCTACCATTTTCACCAATGAAAACGTGGAGCAAATGTCCGTGTCTAAATTTGCTTGTGGAACACTGTTATTCTGTAATTACATGTGTAACTCAAAGCCACGCCCACGTTCTGCCATGAAATGCCCATGACCATCCCCCTTTCCATGCTCCTTTTTACAGACTGCTTGCAAAGTTTAGGTGCGGATCCTGCGGTTAACTTTACGTATGTGACACACAATTAAATCTAATTAGTGTCAATAATTGCTTGTTAAAAAGCCAATTATTGGCACTAATTGGTCTTTCAATTAAATTGCATGTAAAATAGAGACTGTGCATACATTTGTATGCACAATTTTTGTCAACCTTTACAGAATAGGTGGTAACTGGTTAGTGCACAGATTATGCAGGAGCCCATATCGCTTACAACATGGGTACCAGTAAGTGCTAACACAGTAATTTATAAAAATGGCCACATGCTAATGGAAACCTATAACACAATGGTGGCTAGCAAGTGGTTAGGGTGGCCTAGTGGCCTAGTGGTTAGGGTGGTGGACTCGGGAACTGAGGAAGTGAGTTCGATTCCCACTTCAGGCACAGGCAGCTCCTTGTGACTCTGGGCAAGTCACTTAACCCTCCATTGCCCCATGTAAGCCGCATTGAGCCTGCCATGAGTGGGAAAGCGCAGGGTACAAATGTAACAAAAATAAAATAGATACTATTGGAGATTCTACATGGAATGTTGCTATTCCACTAGCAACATTCCATGTAGAAGGCTGCGCAGGCTTCTGTTTCTGTGAGTAGGACGTCAGACTCACAGAAGCAGAAGCCTGCGTGGCCACATTGGTGATCTGCAAGGGCCGACTTCTACATGGAATGTTGCTAGTGGAACAGCAAACAAAAAAACAGCACCACGGGCCTTTAAAAATGGAACACAGTTCTTTAATGAATGAGCCTTGACAAAAAGACCCGACACGGGCCGTGTTTCGGTGACTAGCACCTGCGTCAGGGGTCACAGTGATGACGTGGAAAACTTGGGGAATAACTCGAATATATTCCTCTACAATATATTATTCCTTACCCCACGTCTCATGTAGTAAAAGCTACAAAGCACCAAGGCACTTTCACTTTCTGTATCAAAATGTTCCCTCTCTTTTGTTACATGCTAGTGGAACAGCAACATTCCATGTAGAATCTCAAATAGTAGCAACAGTGGAGGAGTGGCCTAGTGGTTAGAGTGGTGGTGGACTTTGATCCTGAGGAACTGAGTTTGATTCCCACTTCAGGCACAGGCAGCGCCTTGTGACTCTGGGCAAGTCACTTAACCCTCCATTGCCCCATGTAAGTCACATTGAGTCTGCCATGAGTGGGAAAGCACAGGGTACAAATGTAACAAAAATAATTACAGGAAGAAAAGGTCTCAGACATCATTGGACATATCTGTACCAGAAACATAAGGAACCAGAAAAGATGCCAATGTGATCATTATAATCATCTAGGTTACATTATGGAGAAGCTGGGCATTTATTTTTATAGCTATGCAGATGATCTAACGGTCTTGGTCCCAGTTAATTCATTGGTTTCATCTCATACAGATTCACTTCATGCTGTTGTCAATACCTTAGAAGCATGGATGAAAAAGCATTCATTGAAATTAAATTCAGAGAAGAATATGTTTTTAATAGATAACCATTTTCCAGATACAGATGAGAAATGTATAATGTTAAATCAGATATCATACCAATTTTCTTTCCATATTAAAGTATTAAGAATTTGGATAGATAATAGATTATCCTTGGATCATCAGATTCGCAAACTCACTCAGAAATTATTCTTCATAATTTATAATTTGCAAAGAATTCGGAACATGGGCGTAGACTGGGGGGGGCAAGGGGGGCAGTGCCTCCCCAAACGACGAGCGACTTACCCGACGTCGCTTCGGCGAACTGGCGGGCGGGGCACCACTGAGTAAAAGCAACAAGCAGGCATGCTCGTCTCTGTCCGCTTCCCTGCCCTCTCAGCGTCCCGCCCAAAAGGAAATGACCTCAGAGGAAGGCAAGACACAGACTCAGAGAGGGCAGGGCAGCGGACGGAGACGAGCGTGCCTGCTTGCGGCTTTTACAACCTCCACTCGCTCGCTCGCCGACCTGCCTGTTCGCCGCTGGGAAATGCTGGCTCCTCGCTCCTGTCTAGTGCACTGGAAGGTAGGAAGCCATTTGGTAAATCTCTGCTTCCACTTCCCCGCGCAGCCATCGCCGTTCACTCAACCCTGTGAGCTGCTGCATCCACGTGTTCTTTATGGAAGACAGATGCTGGGAAGGGGGAGGGGGAGACGCTGGATAGAATGGGGAAGGGGATGGATAGAAACATATTAGCATATCCATTTGCATATATATATATGCAAATGAATATGCTAATATGCTCCACCCCATCCTTTGCCCCCCCCTGCCCCCCAAATGAAACAGTCAAACTACGCCCATGATTCGGAAGTATTTTGATCAGGACCAATTTCGGCTAATGGTACGGTCTCTGGTTTTAAACTTTCTAGATTACAGTAATATCATTTACTTAGGAGTCTCTAAAAAAAACTTCTGAAGAGATTTAATACCATTCAAAATGTAGCGCTGCGACTGATTTTTTCACTGAAAAAAATGCAACAGTGTTTTTTCGTATTATAAACAATTGTACTGGCTTCCAATTCATGCAAGGCTATTATATACATTTTTCTGCCTTATTTATGATACTTCATGGTTTAGCTCCATCTTATCTTTTGGATCACGTAGCCATTATGCAAAAAACTAGAGCTACGAGAACTTGCTATTTTTTTACATTTTCATATTTAAAGAATATAAAGAGAACTAGGGGGCCCCAACGCAGGCTTACCGCTCGCTCTTCCGGAACTACCGCCGTCTCAAGGCGGCCACCGGCGGTAGTCCCACCCTGAGTGCACGCCATTTCCAGGGGAAAAAGAAAACCCCTGGAAATGGCTTCCACAGTGGTAATCCTGTGGTAATCGGGCATCGGGTTAGCTTGGGAGCCCTTATCACCATCTCAATAGGTAGTGGTAAGGGCTCCCCATTGCATAGCCATGTGGTAAGAGCTCTTCTACCACATGGAGGAGTGGCCTAGTGGTTAGGGTGGTGGACTTTGGTCCTGAGGAACTGAGTTCAATTCCCGGCATAGGCAGCTCCTTGTGACCCTGGGCAAGTCACTTAACCCTCCGTTGCTTACTGCATTGAGCCTGCCATGAGTGGGAAAGCACGGGGTACAAATGTAACAAAAATAAAATAAAAATGGTCATGCGTGTCTGGGTTCTTTTTACCCGCTGCAGTAAAAAGGGTTCTGGTGTGTGGAAAGAACAGTCCCCACCGCTAGCGCAGGGCCTTTTTTCCCGCAGCTTGGTAAAAGGATTCCTAGGTTATTAGATAATCTCTTCTCATATCGGGCAGCTCATTAAGGGCGCCTTTCACTCGGCCGTGTAGGCACCTACGCATGCCCAATGCATGCCAAAATGGACTTACCGCCCGACTACCGTGTGGCTTTTGGGTAATTTCATTTTTGGCGCGTGTCCACTACGCACATTTGAAAAATATTTTTTAATTTTCTGGCACGTGTAGCGGACGCACACTAAGTGGATTCTGACGCACGTAGGTCATTACCGTCCAAATTCTTTACCGCTAGGTCTATGGCTGGCAGTAAGGTCTGAGACCCAAAATGGACGCGTGGCAATTTTGATTTTGCCACACGCCCATTTTCGGGGGGAAAAAAAGGAGGCCTTTTTTATAGGTACGCACCCAAAACCCGCACCTACACTACCGCAGGCCATTTTTCAGCGCGGCTTGTAAAAGGACCTTTTAGAGAGAGAAATTCAAATTAGGTTGATATCAGTGACAAATTATATTCAATTCTATTGGCAGATTAAAACTTACCTATTTAAAAAAAATTGTCCTGAATTATAGCGATCAATAGACTGATTAATTGTATTCTTTTTATCTTATTCTAAGGATTGTATTTCCAGGTATTATCCTGCTTCTTTAATCATGTAATCCGTATTGAACCGCAAGGTATATGGCAGAATATACATTCATTGTTAATGTTAATATCCTGAAAACATGACTGGCAAGGGGCTATTCCAGGACCGACTTAGGAAACACTGCTAGACGCCATCGGAACAGAATATGATGAACAGAAAATGTTTCTAGAGATAACTGAGGCACTTACTGTAAAAACTGTACAATGAGAGGGGGAAAGACTGCATTTGACAAAAGGTAGCACAGGAGTCTCGTTGCATAAATGATCACGCGGCCGGCAAAGCTATTTTACATTTTCTTCTCAGAAACTTCAGCCTTGATATAAATGATAGATGGCGTTGAACTTTTGATATAAATGTTCAGAATATAATCAGATTTGAGATGTCTGGGAGCATATGTTCGAAAAATATAAGAGCAGAAGGAACTATTGGATTTGTTGTTACAAAGGCAGACCTCTAGAGAGGACCTAAACAAATCAGAGAAATGATTGAAGTCAACTAACGCAGAGAAGCTCTACTGCAGAAAAGCAGGAAATATTTAATGAAGAGTTGAATTATCGGGAACACAATTTGCAATGTATTTCTTCTGATAAATATTAACCGTCCAACACAGCAACTCAAAACCAATATGTTTCATTAAGAAAGCTCAGGGCGGTAGGATGCAGGATCACAGGCGAGCTCCGAAACATTTACAAGATGGAAAGAGTTTTGCAAGCAGAAAAGGATTATTGAAAACAAGCAGAGCAACTGAAAAAAACTAATTGGAAAAAAAAACTCACAAGGCAAAATGAGTTCATAGTAGCTCAGAGCATGGGGGTTAAACTACTGCATAATGCTACAACTGAATAATCATATAATGAAAAGAAGGAAAATAAAGTAATTTAATTATCTAACTATAAAGTCAGATTTCTCTGTACAAATGCAGCAGGTCATTTCGTTTTCCTCTATAATATAAAAATTGAGATTGGCGTGGCACAACAAGTGAATAATGATGGAATAAATATCAAGAAACTGTGAGACTAGATATTAAAGACAAATAATTGTGCTTTGGTAAATTATTAATTTTTTAATTTATTTGTTGCATTTGTATCCCACATTTTCCCACCTATTTGCAGGCTCAATGTGGCTTACATAATGCCGTAATGGCGATTGCCATTTCCGGAGTTAGAAATACAAAATGGTTGTTAAGTGACAGAGTAGATTAAGCGATCAGGTGTATGAACCGAGGTGTCCTTTTACTTAGGTGCACTGAAAAATGGCCTGCACTAGTGTAGATGCGTGTATTGGACGCACGCAGGTTCATTTTTCAGCGCACCTGCAAAAAAGGCCTTTTTTGGCCAAAAATGGACATGCGGCAAAATAAAATTAGCGCGCTTCCATTTTGTGTCTGATACCTTTCTGCCACCCATTGACTTAGTGGTAAGCTCTCTCGCGCTAACCATGGGGTAATCGCCTACGCAAGTCAAGTCGGAGTTACTGCCCGATTTTCACTGCATGCCAGAAAAGAAAATATATTTTCTGGCGCGTGTAGCAGACCCGCGTCCAAAATTGGCTGTCATTTACTGAATCTAGTCCTATATGGATAGCATCAGTTAGGGATGTACCTTCATGAGCACACATTCGGTTCACACGGGTGCATGCTTATTGCTCGCGTGCATGTATACCTTTGAGTTATATTGCATGTACACGAAAGTCGCAAATGCAAAAGCAAGACAAACACACACACAAGCACATGAAAATCGCAAAAAACTTCATTTAAAATGAACACTAATCAAACTATTTTTTGGCCATGCAAACCCCTAGTGTTAGGTCGAAAATATGTCAACATAATCCGATAGTTGAGAAGTAGAGGGAGAGTGGAGAGAAGGTAGTATGAAAGAATTAGCCATGTAGCAGTGATGTTGAGCTGATATGCAAATAGAAATCAATACATTGAATAGGTTCCTCCATGAAAAAGTTCTACTCGCCGGGTCCATACCTAGATTTTCAATGGCATTAGCCACCCTGGGGTGGGGCTACGATGGAGCCAGGAGTTACTGCTGGGGTAGTGCGGTGGTAGATCCAAAGTTGGCATGCACAGTTTCCAGCGATAGAAAATCATTTTCTATTTTCTACCACGAGGGGCATTCATAGTAACATGTAACATAGTAGATGACGGCAGAAAAAGACCTGCATAGTCCATCCAGGCTGCCCAACAAGATAAACTCATATTTGCTACTTTTTGTGTATACCTTACCTTGATTTGTATCTGCCATTTTCAGGGCACAGAAGTCTGCCCAGCACTAGCCCCGCCTCCCACCACCAGCTCTGCCACCCAATCTCCGCTAAGCTTCTGAGGATCCATTCCTTCTGAACAGGATTCCTTTATGTTTATCCCACGCATTTTTGAATTCCGTTACCGTTTTCATCTCCATCACCTCCCGCGGGAGGGCATTCCAAGTATCCACCATTTTCTCCGTGAAAAAATACTTCCTGACATTTTTCTTGAGTCTGCCCCCCTTCAATCTCATTTCATGTCCTCTAGTTCTACCGCCTTCCCATCTACGGAAAAGGTTCGTTTGCGGATTAATACCTTTCACATATTTGAATGTCTGTATCATTCCCGGCAGTAATCCGCAGCGCAGCCACATTGTTGCGTGCTTCCTGATTACCAGACTAGTAGCATGTGAGCCCTTACTGCCTTCGAAATATGTGTCAGTCAGGGCTCAGGCAGTAAATAGACACACGTTAATTTTAATATTAGCGAACGGCCAGAGGACACCCTGAAAAAGTAATACCATTTTGTAGATTGAAAATGTCAATCAGAACACTGACTAGTCCTTATGGAAGAGAATTCTATATTTGGCGCCTAAAAAAATCAGCACTGAAATCAGTGCTGACTAACGGTAACAGAATTCAAACACGCGTGGGATAAACATAAAGGAATCCTGTTCAGAAGGAATGGATCCTAAGGAGCTTAGCCGAGAGTGGGTGGCAGAGCCGGTGGCGGGAGGCGGGGATAGTGCTGGGCAGACTTATACGGTCAGTGCCAGAGCCGGTGGTGGGAGGCGGGGCTGGTGGTTGGGAGGCGGGGATAGTGCTGGGCAGACTTACACGATCTGTGCCCTGAAAAGGACAGGTACAAATCAAGGTAAGGTATACACAAAAAGTAGCACATATGAGTTTATCTTGTTGGGCAGACTGGATGGACCTGCAGGTCTTTTTCTGCCGTCATTTACTGTCTTACTATGTTACTATGACTAAGCGTGTTCTGTTTTAGGTGCCAATTATAGAATGTGCTTAGTTGATATTTGACATTTGTCTTATTGCTGTCTTGGATGATTTTAATTTCGTATTTTGATAGGTCCAGTGATATATGTAACTGTTCTAAGTTAATGTTAATGATATATGAAAATGTTCTACTCAATGTGGAAACTTAAACGTGTGAAACCATTCTTCCCGAGGGTAACTTTCCGCAACCTGATACAATCAATGGTATTAAGCCATGCTGACTATTGCAATGGACTGTATGCAGGATGTAAAGAGCTACTCATAAAGAAACTACAGACTGCTCAAAATACAATAGCCAGGCTTATATTTGATAAATCCTGATTTGACAGCGGCAAACCCCTACGAGAAAAACTGCATTGACTTTCAATCAAAGAACGTATTACTTTCAAAATCTGCACCCTGGTCCACAAGATTATCTATAGCGATGCCCCAAGTTATATGGCTGATCTCATAGACCAGAAACACAATTAGAACATCACGAACATACCTAAATCTTCACCACCCTAGCTGCAAGGGACTCAAGTACAAATCAATTTATGGATCCAGCTTCTCCAATATAAGCACGCAACTATGGAACGCACTACCGAAAGCCATAAAGACAACGCAGGATCACCTCAACTTCCGGAAATCACTAAAGACCGATCTGTTTGAGAAGGCATACCCTACTGATCCAACTTAAGTAACCAAACTCAGAAACACAACGAAGCCATAACCTGCAATGAACAATATATGACTCTTCTTCTCTTGATTCTCTAATGTTCTGTAACAACATCACTCTGTATTTGTTTCATCACCGGAGGTAGCTAACACCTCACGGTACTATGTAAGCCACATTGAGCCTGCAAAGAGGTGGGGAAATGTGGGGTACAAATGCAACAAATAAATAAATAAATAAATGTTAATTATTTTAAAGATGTTATGAGTACTCTAGATTTATAGTGGATTACTGTTGATTCTACCCACACAGTTGGTCACACATTAGGTGCCACCTTTGCTTCATCTTACATGAGAACATTCAAAATGATCAGCCATTTTCCAAAATAAAACATGCAAATTATGAACACCAAATTCCAGGGGCAAGGACATCTGTCTGTCTTCATTTGTACAAAAATGACCACACAGACATCCCTAGTGGTCAGTGCAGTGGACTTTAATCCAGGGCACCTAGGTTCATATTCCACTGCAGCTCTGTGGTTTTAAATGGTGAGCCCTCCAGAGAGAGGGAAATATTTACTGTACCTAAGGGTAAACACTTCAATAGCCCTCAGGCTTTCAGTTGTCTTTAATATTTAGATAAAATAGGAATATCTCTGTTTCTGGAGAGCTCACAATTTAAAGGTAAAAAAATAAAAAAACAAAGTTGGAGGGGGATTTGAACCTAGATCATTTGGTTTAGAGTCCACTGTACTGACCGCTAACCTACCCTTTAGTCCTGCTTATTGCTGCATTCAGAATGCCCAAAATACCTAAGCTGTCAGGGAGCCTAGTTTCCCTTTCTGGTGTCACTTTAAGGGGTGAGGGAAGGGGGCAGTAACCACTGGGAGATTAAGGAGGGGTCATGCTACTCAATCAGGGCACATTTTCACACCATGGACATGATTGAAACAGATCTAACTTAGGTCTTCCTTCTTTTTTGACTTGGACATTTCTTCCCATTTGATTATCACTGTTGGACATCCTAAATTTGGGTCATACGTACATTAAGTATTGCCATACTGGGACAGACCAAAGGTCCATCAAGCCCAGCATCCTGTGGCCAATCCAGGTCACAAATACCTGGCAAGATCCCCAAAAAAGTACTAAACATTTTATGTTGCTTACCCCAGAAATAGCGGTCCGCCCTAGCCCTGCCCTACATACCCCCATAATACGCCCCCTTAATATTTGATGTACTGCAGTGTAGGCCGTCCAAATTCTGCCTTTTGAAAAACACAATTTGGACGTTTTTGACAGATGGACATTTTTAAAATATTTTGAGATGTGAATCTGCTTTAAAAATGAGTGCCATAGAGGGGCATAATCGAACGGCGCCGGCCAAATAGATGGCCGGCCATCTATTTGCCAGCGCCGCAAAGAGCAGTCCCAAACCGTATTATCGAAAAAGATGGCTGGCCATCTTTCATTTTGATAATATGGTTGAGGCCGGCCAAATGTCAGAGATCGCTGGGTTTGAGATGGCCGGCATCGGTTTTCACCCATAATGGAAACTAATGCCGGCGATCTCAAACCCGGACAAATCCAAGCCATTTGGTCGTGGGAGGAGCCAGCATTTGTAGTACATTGGCTCCCCTCACATGCCAGGACACCAACCGGGCACCCTAGTGGGCACTTCTAAAAATTAAAAAAAAATAGCTCCCAGGTGCATAGCTCCCTTACCTTGGGTGTTGAGCCCCCAAATCCCCACCAAAACCCACTGTACCCACCTACATGTGGGTACAGTGGGTTTGGGGGGTTTTGGAGGGCTTAACATTTACCACCACAAATGTAACAGGTAGGGGGGATGGGCCTGGGTCCACCTACCTGAAGTGCACTGCACCCACTAAATACTGCTCCAGGGACCTGCATACTACTGTCAGGGACATTTGAGGGTGGCATAGAGGCTGGCAAAGGACCAAGTGAAGCCGGTGAAATGTTCGTCAAGGCCGGCTTTCTTTTTTCCATTATCGGGTGAAGCCAGCCATCTCAAACCACGCCCCCATCCCGCCCCATCCCGCCTTTGCTACCCTACCGACAAGCCCCCTTGAAGTTTGGCCGGCTCCGCGATGGAAAGCCATTGGCACCGTCAAAAATCGGCTTTCGATTATACCAATTTGTCCGGGTTCAGGAGATCGCCGGCTATCTCCCGATTTGTGTCGGAAGATTGCCGGCGATCTCCTTCGAAAATGAGCTGGATAGAGTCTGAGGCTGAAAACTTGTGCACAAAATGTTTTTCATGTATAAATCACCCTTGCATTGTATTTGTTTATAAAAAAAAATCTTCACTAGGTGAGTAGTCCAAGTACGAGAATTTTTATTGAAACATCTTCAACTAATCATTAGAAAATCTTAAAACATCTTCACTCATGCAATCTTCATTCAATTTCAACGTATATCAGACCCACACCTGTTGCAGAAGTGTTCATCGGATTATTTAATGTTTGATTTATCATAAAGTGTTTTTCACGCACACAGGGACCAGCAAAAATTAGAGGGAACATTGCTGGTGATTGCTTTATACCTGGATATTAAATACTGGTATTTGGGCATAGGATACTAAAAACTTGTATAAAAATCTCACTGCGGCCAGCATTTTAAAAAAAGTGCTGACTGCCTTGTGCTGAATATTATCCCTATCATAATTCATTTAGCTTAGGTCGATTCAGTTCATCACTGCTAATTACAAGTTTAACGTGGCTAATACATGTACTAATTTAAACACAAGTGTTGGCATGTAAATTAAGCTGCTCATTATCACTGCTGAAAATCCTGTTCTACATTAATTAATTAATTTATTTTTTAAACATTTGTATTATGCCTAAAACTAAGCTCTAGCTGTTCTGATAAGAAAAAAACTGTAAAAGTAACAGGTTCCTCCCAACCGTTTGAGTAATAAGGTTGGGGGGAGGGGTTATTCCTAGAGCTCGCAGGTCCAGGTCACCCAGAGCCTTTCGCTATGAGCCAGCACCCAGTACTTTGGATGGATTTTTCCAGGGCTTCCAGGCTTAAGGGGGTCTTTTATTAAGCTGTGGTAGCCTTTTTAGCTCATGGTAGAAATCAGCTGGTGGTAAGTGCCGAGATTGGGCTTGTCGGCATTTACCGTTAGTTGATTTTTACTGTGAGCTAAAATGCTACTGTGACTTAGCAAAAGATCTCCTAGGTGTTCTAGTTCCCAGGGCCCTGTGTGTTATTATTATTATTAGCATTTGTATAACACTACCAGACACACGCAGCACTGAACACCTGACACAGAGAGACAGTCCCTGCTCAATAGAGCTTACAATCTAAAAATACAGACAGACAAGACAATTAAGGGCGAGGGAAGTACTGGGTGAGAACGAACAAGGGGAGGGCAATTGAGTAGTGACTAGGAGCCAAAAGCAGTGGTGAAAAGGTGGGTTTTCAGCATAGATTGAAAACAGGTAGAGAAGGAGCTAGACGTACAGTCTCAGGAAGTCTATTGCAGGTGGGTTGGTCCTAGAACTTCCACTGTCCCAGCCAAATTGATACACGAGGATTAGGAGGGATAGGTGGACAAAGCCATGGGGCCGGACGGGATCCACCCCAGAATACTGAGGGAGCTCAGAGAGGTTCTGGCGGGTCCTCTTAAAGATTTGTTTAATAAATCCTTGGAGACGGGAGAGGTTCCGAGGGATTGGAGAACGGCGGAGGTGGTCCCTCTTCACAAAAGTGGTGATAGGGAAGAAGCTGGAAACTACAGGCCGGTAAGCCTCACTTCGGTTATTGGAAAAGTAATGGAAGCCATGCTGAAGGAAAGGATAGTGAATTTCCTGGAAGCCAATAAGTTGCAAGATCCGAAACAAAATGGTTTCACCAAAGGGAAATCATGCCAAACGAATCTCATTGAATTCTTTGACTGGGTGACAGGAGAATTAAATCAAGGATGTGCTATGGACGTCATCTACTTAGATTTCAGCAAGGCTTTTGACACGGTTCCCCACAGGAGGCTCTTGAATAAACTAGAAGGGCTGAAGATAGGACCCGAAGTGGTGAACTGGATTAGGAACTGGTTGACGGGCAGACGCCAGAGGGTGGTGGTAAATGGAGTTCGCTCGGAGGAGGGAAAGGTGAGTAGTGGAGTGCCTCAGGGATCAGTGCTGGGGCCCATTCTGTTCAATATATTTGTGAGTGACATTGCCGAAGGGTTACAAGGTAAAGTTTGCCTTTTTGCGGATGACACCAAGATTTGCAACAGAGTGGACACCCCAGAGGGAGTGGAAAACATGAAAAAAGATCTGAAGAAGCTGGAAGAATGGTCTAACGGTTGGCAATTAAAATTCAATGCGAAGAAATGCAAAGTGATGCACTTAGGGAGTAGAAATCCAAGGGAGGCGTATGTGTTAGGTGGGGAGAGCCTGATAGACACGGATGGGGAGAGGGATCTTGGGGTGATAGTATCTGAGGACCTGAAGGCGATGAAACAGTGAGACAAGGCGGTGGCCGTAGCGAGAAGGTTGCTAGGCTGTATAGAGAGAGGTGTGACCAGCAGAAGAAAGGAAGTTTTAATGCCCCTGTATAAGACGTTGGTGAGGCCCCACCTGGAGTATTGTGTTCAGGATGTTAAAAAAATGGAAGTGGTGCAAAGAAAAGCTTCGAGGATGGTATGGGAGTTGCGTTCCAAGACGTATGAAGAGAGACTTGCTGACCTGAACATGTATACTCTGGAGGAAAGGAGGAACAGGGGTGATATGATACAGACGTTGAAATATTTGAAAGGTATTAATCCGCAAACGAATCTTTTCCGGAGATGGGAAGGTGGTAGAACTAGAGGACATGAAATGAGATTGAAGGGGGGCAGACTCAGGAAAGATGTCAGAAAGTATTTCTTCACGGAGAGGGTGGTGGATGCTTGGAATGCCCTCCCGCGGGAGGTGGTGGAGATGAAAACGGTAATGGAATTCAAACATGCATGGGATAAGCATAAAGGAATCCTGTGCAGAAGGAAGGGATCCACAGAAGCTTAGCTGAAATTGGGTGGCGGGGGGAAGAGGGGTTGGTGGTTGAGAAGCTAGGATAGGGGAGGTCAGACTTATACGGGGTCTGTGCCAGAGCCGGTGATGGGAGGCGGGACTGGTGGTTGGGAGGCGGGAAATACTGCTGGACAGACTTATACGGTCTGTGCCCTGAAAAAGACAGGTACAAATCAAGGTAAGGTATACACATATGAGTTTATCTTGGGCAGACTGGATGGACCGTGCAGGTCTTTTTCTGCCGTCATCTACTATGTTACTATGTAAACATAACTTAAGAACATAAGAGTAGCCATACTGGGTCAGACCAATGGTCCATCTAGCCCAGTATCCTGTTTCCAGCAGTGGCTAAGCCAGGTCACAAGAACCTGGCAGAAACCCAAATCATGGCAACACTCTACGCTACCAATCCCAGGGCAAACAGCTGCTTTCCCATGTCTGCCGCAAAAGCAGACTAAGGACTTTTCCTTTTTTTAAAGTTTAATTTCTTTTATTGGTTTTCGATACAAATATAAGCAAGAGCTCACAACATAGCAACAAGCAACATTTTACAAAGTATGGCAATACTGGAGCTCACGTTTAAAAAGTAGCTATCCATACCTAGGTTCAAATTAAGTTAAGAAAAGAGAGAGGTAGGAAAGAGGAAAAGAAGATGGAAAGGGGGGGGGCTGGAGGATACAAATCAATATATATAAATGGCGAGTGTCGTACTCACTCGCAAATGCACAGTAGAGACCCTTTCTGCCCCGCCCCCGCGTCAATACGTGATGACGGGGGCGGAACAGAAAGGGTCTCTACTGCGCATTTGCGAGGGACACTGTCGTCGCTAACGCTCCCCCTACCCGGAGTCGCCACCGCCACCCACCTTCCACCCGGTCGGGCCCTCGCTCCGCTATTGAAACAGCGAGGGCACGCAGCACACAGCTCTGCTGAGCTGCCGTAGGCCTTCCTTCTTCTTCTCTGCCTGTGTCCCACCCTCGACGACGTTACATCACACGAGGGCGGGACACAGGCAGAGAAGAAGAAGGCAGGCCACGGCAGCTCAGCAGCAGAGCTGTGTGCTGCGTGCCCTTGTTGTTTCAATAGCCGAGCGAGGGCCCGACCGGGTGGAAGGTGGGTGGCGACGGCTCCGGGGGGAGGGGGAGTGAACTCGGAGGGGGAGCGGCAGCGGCAAACTCGGCGGCGGGGTGGGGGGCCTTTCAACCCCCCCCCCCCCTTCCTATACTAGCCTGTTTTTATGGGCTGAACGGCTAGTCATAGTATAAAGCATGCATAGGCCATAAGATACATCCAATTTAGTGCTTATCACTGTACAGTGTCAAAATAAGATACAAGTGGTAGCCATTTTTCCTATATGAAGCAAAGCGAGAAGATTTCTTTGCAAGGTGCGATTCGTATTTGTAGATTTGGAGCAATAAGTTCCACCATTCCTGGTAGGTGGCTTGGTGTAAGGACTTCCAATGTGAGAAGATTACTTTCAATGCTAAAGCTACCATGGTGTTAATAAGAGTCCCTTCACTGTGGGTCAGCAAACTCTTGCAGTACTAATCCCTGAGAATCACAAATTGAAAGGTGATTGAGCCAAGAAGGTGAAAAATGTCTACCAGTTGTGACCAGATTACGAAGGCACACAAAGTCAAATATAAGAGCTTTTTATTACCCAAACCTTTTTTAAACCCAGATATGCTAACCGCTGTTACCATATCCTCCAGCAAATAATTCCAGAGCTTAACAATTTGTTGAGTGAAAAAATATTTCCTCCTATTTGTTTTAAATGTATCCTTGTACTTTTGGAATGAGAATAAAATTGGTTTACTGCTACTCGTTCTACACCACTCAGGATTTTGTAGACTTCAATCATATCTCCCCTCATAAAGGTGATATACAGCACTGTTTAGTTAAATTTTCCCATACAAAGACCACATAATCAGCTGTTTTAGATTGAAGTTTAGGACTGCACATTCAGGACTAAATTCCATATATGGCACCAAAAAAAATCGGAACTGAAAAAAAGGGCTATTCTATAAACTTAAAGTTTATAAGCTTTATTCTATAAAGCTTAAAGTTAGGTGTGGTTTATAGTATAGTGCTTATGGCCAGGAACCATGCCTAACTTTAGACTTAGAAAAAATACTTAACTTTAGAGAGCAGTTTTGGATTTTACTCTCAATATTGTAGAAACGTATGGACTTAATCGTGAAATTGAGTGTCTGACAATAATCTAATATCATGCCTAACTTTAGACTTAGAAAAAATACTTAACTTTAGAGAGCAGTTTTGGATTTTTACTCTCAATATTGTAGTTCTTGTGGTAACTTCATATATTTTTTTTAATTTTCAGGCGCACGTACTTGGACAAGCGCCAAGTGGCATTTGGCGTGCGAAGGTCACTACCGCCCTTCAAAAAGTGGAGAAGAGAACCAACTGAAAGTAACAGGATAGATCATAAGGAATGCCAAGCCAAATGCAAAGCGGAGATAAGGAGGGCAAAAAAGGACTTTGAGAAGAAATTAGCGTTGGAAGCAAAAATACATAGTAAAAACTTTTTTAGATACATTAAAAGCAGGAAACCGGCCAAAGAGTCGGTTGGGCCGCTGGACGAAAATGGTGTTAAAGGGGCGATCAAGGAGGACAAAGCCGTAGCGGAGAAATTAAATGAATTCTTTGCTTCGGTCTTCACCGAGGAGGATTTGGGGGGGACACCGGTGCCGGAAAGAATATTTGAAGCGGGGGAGTCGGAGAAACTAAACAAATTCTCTGTAACCTTGGAGGATGTAATGGGTCAGTTCAGCAAGCTGAAGAGTAGTAAATCACCGGGACCTGATGGTATTCATCCCAGAGTATTAATAGAACTAAAAATGAACTTGCGGAGCTACTGTTAGAAATATGCAATCTGTCCCTAAAATCGAGTGTAATACCGGAAGACTGGAGGGTAGCCAATGTTACTCCGATTTTTAAGAAAGGTTCCAGAGGAGATCCGGGAAATTATAGACCGGTGAGTCTGACGTCGGTGCCGGGCAAGATGGTGGAGGCTATTATTAAGAATAAAATTGCAGAGCATATACAAAAACATGGACTGATGAGACAAAGTCAGCACGGATTTAGTGAAGGGAAGTCTTGCCTCACCAATCTAATGCATTTTTTGAGGGGGTAAGCAAACATGTGGACAATGGGGAGCCGGTTGATATTGTATATCTGGATTTTCAGAAGGCGTTTGACAAAGTGCCGCACGAAAGACTCCTGAAGAAATTGCAGAGTCATGGAATCGGAGGTAGGGTATTATTATGGATTAAGAACTGGTTGAAAGATAGGAAGCAGAGAGTAGGATTGCGTGGCCAGTATTCTCAGTGGAGGAGGGTAGTTAGTGGGGTCCCGCAGGGGTCTGTGCTGGGTCCGTTGCTTTTTAATGTATTTATAAATGACCTAGAGATGGGAATAACTAGTGAGGTAATTAAATTCGCCGATGACACAAAATTATTCAGGGTCGTCAAGTCGCAGGAGGAATGTGAACGATTACAGGAGGACCTTGCGAGACTGGGAGAATGGGCGTGCAAGTGGCAGATGAAGTTCAATGTTGACAAGTGCAAAGTGATGCATGTGGGTAAGAGGAACCCGAATTATAGCTACGTCTTGCAAGGTTCCGCGTTAGGAGTTACGGATCAAGAAAGGGATCTGGGTGTCGTCGTCGATGATACGCTGAAACCTTCTGCTCAGTGTGCTGCTGCGGCTAGGAAAGCGAATAGAATGTTGGGTGTTATTAGGAAGGGTATGGAGTCCAGGTGTGCGGATGTTATAATGCCGTTGTATCGCTCCATGGTGCGACCGCACCTGGAGTATTGTGTTCAGTACTGGTCTCCGTATCTCAAAAAAGATATAGTAGAATTGGAAAAGGTACAGCGAAGGGCGACGAAAATGATAGTGGGGATGGGACGACTTTCCTATGAAGAGAGGCTGAGAAGGCTAGGGCTTTTCAGCTTGGAGAAGAGACGGCTGAGGGGAGATATGATAGAAGTGTATAAAATAATGAGTGGAATGGATCGGGTGGATGTGAAGCGACTGTTCACGCTATCCAAAAATACTAGGACTAGAGGGCATGAGTTGAAGCTACAGTGTGGTAAATTTAAAACGAATCGGAGAAAATTTTTCTTCACCCAACGTGTAATTAGACTCTGGAATTCATTGCCGGAGAACGTGGTACGGGCGGTTAGCTTGACGGAGTTTAAAAAGGGGTTAGATAGATTCCTAAAGGACAAGTCCATAGACCGCTATTAAATGGACTGGAAAAATTCCTCATTTTTAGGTATAACTTGTCTGGAATGTTTTTACGTTTGGGGAGCGTGCCAGGTGCCCTTGACCTGGATTGGCCACTGTCGGTGACAGGATGCTGGGCTAGATGGACCTTTGGTCTTTCCCAGTATGGCACTACTTATGTACTTATGTACTTATGTAGAACCGTATAGACTTAATCGAGAAATTGAGTGGCTGACACTAATCTAATATCATGCCTAACTTTAGACTTAGAAAAAATACTTAACTTTAGAGAGCAGTTTTGGATTTTTACTCTCAATATTGTAGAACCGTATAGACTTAATCGTGAAATTGAGTGGCTGACACTAATCTAATATCCTGTTTACTAGTTATCAGCTGTTTGGCCCTGGAGCTTTGATTGGAGCTTCATATACCACGTGAAGATTTGAACTGGCTATAAAGCCCTTTCTTAAAAAAACACAGCGGCCATTTTAGAAGCCGTCATTTGGAAGTAATCTTGGTCAGTGATGGTTAGTTTCAAACTGGTGTATAAAAGCTCTGTCAGAAGTTTTGGATTAACCTTGTATCATTTTTTTTATTCTGTAGGAGACTACCTTGAAACAGCTTACAAAGTGAAACATGGATCTATTTTGGTGACAACTGGTCTCCACCATGTATTGCTGATCGTAGCTAAAAAAAAATCTAAGTACTCTTTTGAATTAAAGAGATATTATGTCATTTCTTTAAAAATTTAAAACACAAAGAAAAAGACAAGGATGTTTTTGAAAAATTTGTTTTGAGAATAAAACAAAGAATAATATTAAATGGTTTAAAATTGGATTGATGAGGATTGCGATACCACCCCTTACTGTATGCTTGGCTCATTGAATCGTTCAGCCATAGAGGAGGTGAGTACGCTTATCTGACAGATCCTATTATGATTCCACTATTCTACTGACCTTGCAATATAAGGCGGAGAATTATTTGAGAAGCAGAGCATATTATGGTTAAGATAACGGTTAGCTCCCTTCATTGTTGAATTGCCTATAGTGCCTTGTCTACTGTTGTAACTTTAGGTGAAGCCATTTGCAGTAACTGAAAGGTGGCACAAATGATCAAGCCTAAATTTAGTCATGGATGTCCTACTCATCTATATAATAATTGGTAACTCTGCTTCCCTGGATGGCTGGGTTCGTAACAGTATGCTGACGTGAGCAGAGAAGAATCGCTGGACATGGAGCAGATGGAAGGCGAGGGGAGAATCGCAGGACACGGAGGAGACGGCAGGGCAGAGGAGAATCACTGCACATGGAGGGGAGGTCAGAATTGCGGGACACTGAGGGGAGGGCAGGGCAGAGGAGAATCGCTGGAAATGGAGGGGAGGCAAGAATCGCGGGACATGGAGGGGACGGCAGGGCAGAGGAGGATCGCTTGAAATGGAGGGGAGGCCAGAATCATGGGACACGGAGGGGATGGGAGGAGAGGGAAGAATCACTGAACATGGAGGGGAGAGCAGGGAAGAGAGGAGAAATCGCTTAGAGGAGAGCCTTCCTAGGTCCGTTTCATTTTTCACGAAACAGCTTTGTTGCTCGTATAACATAAAAGAATGCCCCCAATCTACCCATGACCCACACCTCCTTTTTTTGACATGCGTAAAATTTAAGCATGGATCTGGTGCCTAAATTTACGCATGTAGATTTCAGTTAATTCTAATTGGTGCCAATAATTGTTTGTTAAAAAGATCATTGTCGGTGCTAACTGAATTATTCTTAAATTAAATTGCACATGTAAAATGGATGGGCATCCAAATTTGCACACACAATTTTTAGCACTTTTTATATAATTTGGGGTCAGTGGACCTACATAAAAGGATAATGTGGCTGAATATATGCTTATCTGGATCTCTTTGAGTGGTGACTGCTCTGCTCAGTGTTGATCACCCATCCCATCATGCTCGACACATACATTATGCACTGAGTCCGTAATTTTATAGAAACGACCTCTTATTGAGTAACTGCATACTTAAACAAGCGTTAAGTACTTGTTGGATGCGAAGTGCTATTCTATGGTCTTGGGGGGCCCTTTTACTAAGCCGCGTAGGTGCCTACGTAAGCCCAATGTGTGCCACACGGCTACAGCGTGGCCTGAACAATAATTTCATTTTCTATGCAAGTCCACTACACGTGCCGGAAAAGATATTTTATTTTCCAGCGTGCAGCGCTAACTGCTTAGTAATCAGCATTGTACGTGTGATGATGATTACCGCCCAGTTAACTTGTGAGATCTTATTGCTAAATGAATGGGTAGCGGTAAGGTCTCAGGCCAAAAATGAAGGCGCGCGCCAAATTTTCATTTGGCCGCACGTCCATTTTCGGCCAAAATAAAGGCCTTGTTTGAAGGTGCACTTAAAAATGGACCTGCACGCATCCGATGCACGCGTCTACACCAGCACGGGCCACTTTTCAGCGCACCTTAGTAAAAGGACCCCTTAGAGCGTAGCTCGCTTAGCATATAAATGCAAGTGATAAACACATGGGTGGACCATGAGTAGGGCCAATATTTTACATGCATAACTTACAGAATACTGTAAATTATGCACTAAAGTACTGCATTGACATGTGCCCATGTCTGCCTGCTATTAACATGCCATAAGCATAGCCACCGAGAGGGGGGGCAGGGGGGACAAAATTCCCCGGGCCCGGGCCTCCAAGGGGGGGGGGGGGGCCAGCGCCGCAGTCCCACCTGCCCTCCGTTATCGACCATCTGCCTCCTGCATTGAAATCGCAGTCTCACCTCCGTGAAAGCAGCTCTGCAGGCAGCAGAATGCCTCCCTTCGGCCCTCCTTCCCTCCTTGTGTCCCGCCCTCGCGGAAGTTACATCAGATGAGGGCGGGACACAGGAAGGGAAGGAGGCCCGAAGGGAAGCATTCTGCTGCCTGCAGAGCTGCTTTCACGGAGGTGAGACTGCGATTTCAATGCAGAGGGCCCGGCCCGGTTGCGGACAGAGGGGGGGAGCGGCGGCGGTGACCTCAGGGAGGTGGAGGGGGAGCGGTGGCGACCTCGGGGGGGTAGGGCAGCGAGGGCGGCAGGTGCGGGGCCCCGGGGGCGGCCTTGCCCTGGGCCTGGCCCAGTCTTTCGGCGGCCCTGGCCACAAGTGGGCGTGCATAGATATTAGCACATAAATGCCCAATTACGATCCTTTTTACAAAGCGGCTAGAAAGGAAGTACCACCGTGGTACCACAGCAGTTCGGCAGTAGTTCCCTCCCCAGCATGCCATCATATCCGGTGCTACAAAAATATATTTATTTTTAATAGCACCGGTTACCGCTGGGATAGCGCGGGAGCCCTTATGGCCACCTCAATGGGTGGCGGTAAGGGCCCCCCCCCCAAATGGCCACGCGGGAAGTGCTTCACTTGCCGCACGGCCATTTCCTGAAAAAAAAAAGACAGACCTACCTTTTACCTGCTATAGTAAAAGGGGGCCTTGTCGCACATCAAAAACACGCTCCGTTGCCCCCTTTTGCCGCAGCTATAGCATCTGGGTGTCCAAATCCAGAAGTCATTATAGAATTCATTCTTAGCATCTTGGCATTTTAACGTTTGGTGCTCTTTAGAGAATCCCTCTCCCCTCCCTTGCACACATATAGGACTAGATTCTGTATATTGTATTTGCCTACTTTATCGTCCACCTGGAAACTGGCGCATCTGGCACAGAATAACCTCTTTGATTTTATTTCAAATTATCTGTGTCAACCTTCCTAATATCCTTCTATTAGGAGATATTGTCGCGGGAATGAACAAAGTTGACAGGGGCGTGTCGGAGGCGTGGTGAAGGCGGGACTGGGGCGTGTTTATCGGCCGAGGAGAGATGGGCGCGCTCGGCCGATAATGGGAAAAAGAAGGGCGGCAGAAGCGAGAATTTGGGCCACTTTTTTTGGACCCTTTTTTTTTCACGAACAAGTCCCCAAAAAGTGCCCCAACTGCCCAGATGACCACCGGAGGGAATCGGGGATGACCTCCCTTGACTCCCTCAGTGGTCACTAACCCCCTCCCACCAAAAAAAAAAGAATTTAAAAACTTTTTTTGCAAGCCTGTATGCCAGCCTCAAATGTCATACCCAGCTCCATCACCGCAGTATGCAGGTCCCTGGACCAGTTGTTAGTGGGTGCAGTGGACTTCAGGCAGGTGGACCCAGGCCCCCCCCACACCTGTTACACTTGTGGTGGTAAATTGGAGCCCTCCAAACCCTCCCCAAAACCCACTCTACCCACATGTAGGTGCCCCCCTTCACCCATAAGGGCTATGGTAATGGTGTAGAGTTGTGGGGAGTGGGTTTTGGGGGGGGATTGGGGGGACTCAGCACCCAAGGTAAGGGAGCTATGGACCTGGGAGGTATTTTACTGTTTTTTTTAACTTTTTACAAGTGTCCCCTAGTGTGCCCGGTTGGTGTCCTGGCATGTGAGGGGGACCAGTGCACTACGAATCCTGGCCCCTCCCACGACCAAATGCCTTGGAGTTGTTCGTTTTTGAGCTGGGCGCCTTCGGTTTCCATTATCGCTGAAAACCGATACTGCCCAGCTGAAATCCACCCAAATCCGATGCATTTGCCCAGCACCAACCGTATTATCGAAACAAAAGATGGACGGCCATCTTTTTTGAAAATATGGTCTGTCCCGCCCCTTCGCGTATTCGTCCTCGGAGATGGGTGTTCGCGCTCGATTATGCCCCGCCATGTAATTGGGCAACAGGTCCACTAATTTTGGTAACCCTTGAGGTTATTACAAAGACAAGAATAGGGGGTATGAGACAGGCCTGAATGCTGGATTATGTGTAGGAACTTGGGGTCCTTTTACAAAGGTGCGCTTAAAAATGACTTGCGGTAGCGTAGGTGTGGGTTTTGGGCACGTGACAAGTGGAGTGGAGTGGAAGAGTGGCCTAGTGGTTAGAGTGGTGGACTTTGTTCTTGGGGAACTGGGTTCAATTCCCAATGCAGGCACAGGCAGCTCCTTGTGACTCTGGGCAAGTCACTTAACCCTCCATTGCCCCAGGTACAAATAAGTACCTAAGCCGTATTGAGGCTGCCATGAGTGGGAAAGCGCGGGGTACAAATTTAAAAAAAAAAATTTTAGCGCGCCTGTTAAAAAGGCCTTTTAAAATTTTTTGCCGAAAATGGACGTGCAGCAAAATGAAAATTGCCGCGCGTCCATTTTGGGTCTGAGGCCTTACCGCCAGCCACTGACCTAGCGGTAAAGACTCACGCGGTAACAGGGCGGTAGTGACCTTCGCACGCCAAATGCCACTTGACGCTTGTCCAAGTACGTGCGCCTGAAAATTAAAAAAAATATATGAAGTTACCACAAGAGCTACGCGGTAGTCGGGCGGTAACTCCGTTTTGGCAACGCGTTGGGCGCGCGTAGATGCTTACGCTGCTTAGTAAAAGGACCCCCTTGGATAGTAGAGAATGAAAGAGGAAGACAATAAAAATTGACTTGGATATGAAGTGATGTACTGTAGCTTATCAGGCTTGTATTGGTGGCAGTGGGATAAATTCTTAGCCACCCAAGTATTAAAAACTGGCTGGCTCTGTAGGCCTTTATCTGTCATCATTTACTATGTTAAGAATAACGTCTTCATTGCCCGCTTGGGATCTTTTAAGTGTTGTTGAAGCAGAGAGATGGCTTGAAGTTCCCAACAATTGTTTGTACTGCTAAAATTGATAGAAACTAAAGCTTATTTTTCTTCTTGTTAATATGTCGTTTTCTAATTAGATGAATGTTTTACAGAAAAAGCCTGTCAGTGTCAAACTCGGTCACTTTCAGCAACTACAGCCTTAGGAAGAAGAAAAAACATTGGATTATTTTCTTGGTCTTCACAGACACAAAAGTACAATTTACATTACAACATTATGTTCCAGACTATTGCTTTTACTGTGTGCTTGGCGGATCAGAAAGAGGATTAAAGAATGATGAAACCCTTAGGACAGCTGGCGGCCACGATTAAATCAGTATCGATGATCGATTGTATGGCTAATAGCTGGGCATTGTCCTCATGGAGAATAGTAAAGGTAAGGGCAACCGTACACATTGACTGGTCCAAATGACCCTTATCTGCTAACATTTTATTGTATTTACTTGTAAAACAGGCCCGTTTCTGACACAAATGAAACGGGCGCTAGCAAGGTTTTCCTCGGAGTGTGTATGTTTTACAGAGTATGTGTGAGAGTGACTGTGTGACAGAGAGAGAGTGAATGTGTGTGTGTGTGACAGAGAGAGTGAGACTGGGTGGGAGTGTGTCTGTGTGAGATAGTGTATGTGTGTAAGAATGAGAGTGTGTGCCAGGTGCCCCCTCCCTTCCAGTTCCAGGGTGGGCCCCCGCGGGGCCCCATCCCTTCTTCCTCCCTCCCGGTTCCAGGGTTATCCCCCCCCCCTCATCCCTCCCAGTTCCAGGTTGGCCGTGCCCCCTCCCAGTTCCAGGGTGGCCCCCTCCCTCCCTGCCTCCCAGTTCCAGAGTGGCCCCCCCTCCCTACCTCCCAGTTCCAGTTTGGCCCCCCCTCCCAGTTCGGGGGTCCTCCCCCCCCCCGAGTTGCAGGTGGCCAGCGAAAAAGGAGACCCCACGGAGAGGCAGCTGAGCATTACTGTGCAGGACGCTGAGCTCTGGCTGTGCTTCAAGGAACTGACCAATCCTATTGAATAGAATGCACCTCCAACATTCTGAAGCCGAGAAACCTCGTGTGATTGGTCACTTCTGCTTGTGATGAACCCGGAAGTACGTGATGTCAATTCAGGAGATGGATACAGAGAGCAGGAATGCCTCAGCCATGCAGTCAGCTTCAGAATGTTGGAGGTGCCTTTTATTATATAGGAAAGGAACTGACCAATCCTATTTAATAGAATGCACCTCCAACATTCTGAAGCCGAGAAACCTCGTGTGGTTGGTCACTTCTGCTTGTGACGAACCCGGAAGTACGTGATGTCAATTCAGGAGATGGATACAGAGAGCAGGAATGCCTCAGCCATGCAGTCAGCTTCAGAATGTTGGAGGTGTGTTTTATTATATAGGATTTAGCGATGTTTGATATACAAAAGCACTACTGAACAGTTACAATGAGCAAATGAAAAGCAGGGTGAAAAACTTTAGACATGAGGATTTATACCGGGGTTTACTTGACATAAATTCTTGCATCTAAATTTAGGCACTAACTGCTGGATTCTATATAGTGCGCCTAGAGATCCGCACCAAAATCGGCGTGGATTCTATAACAATGCGTGTAACTTAACAAGCTAATGAGCACTGATAACAGCACTTAAGCGATAACGAGCACTAATTGGCATTGATTAGAATTTAAGCGCACAACTCTCAAAGCGTATTCTGTAATGACGTGCACCAAAGTTCTAATGGGCACAGTTCAAAAGGGGCGTGGTTAAAGGCGTGGAAATGGGCGTTTCACGGGCGTTCTAAAATTTATGTGCCTAGTTACAGAATATGGCTCAGTGTGCCTAAATCTATGCACCAAGACTTTTTACCTTCACAGCTGCTCCTTTTCATCGTTCTTCTCATTTTATCATTTTCTCCTTTTTGAAAATTAAATACTAATGTATTTTTTTGTTACATTTGTACCCCCACGCTTTCCCACTCATGGCAGGCTCAATGCGGCTTACATTGGGCAATGGAGGGTTAAGTGACTTGTCCAGAGTCACTGAAGTGGGAATTGAACTCAGTTCCCCAGGACCAAAGTCCACCACCCTAACCACTAGGCCACTCCTCCACTGTTGCTACTATTTGAGATTCCACTAGCAACATTCCATGTAGAAGTCAGCCCTTGCAGATCACCAATATGGCCACGCAGGCTTCTGCTTCTATGAGTCTGACGTCCTGCACGCATGTGCAGGACGTCAGACTCACAGAAACAGAAGCCTGTGCAGCCTTCTACATGGAATGTTGCTAGTGGAATAGCAACATTCCATTTAGAATCTCCAATAGTAGCAACATTCCATGTAGAATCTCCAATAGTATCTATTTTATTTTTGTTACATTTGTACCCTGTGCTTTCCCACTCATGGCAGGCTCAATGGGGCTTACATGGGGCAATGGAGGGTTAAGTGACTTGCCCAGAGTCACAAGGAGCTGCCTGTGCCTGAAGTGGGAATTGAACTCAGGACCAAACCACCCTAACCACTAGGCCACTCCTCCACTCCACTAGGCCACTCCTCCACTCCTGCGTGTACTTACTCCAAAACCAATATCAAATCTGATCATATTATGATCACTGTTATCAAATGGCCCCAGCACCAATACCTCCTGCACCAGATCATGCGTTTCAATAAGGACTAGGTCTAGAATTTTTCCTTCTCTTGTTGGCTCCTGTACCAACTGCTCCATAAAGCAGTTCTTGATTTTACCTCCCTAGCATGCCCCGATGTTATATTTAGTCAATATGGGGGTAATTGAAATCACTGCAAATATCCGGAATAGGTAGAATAAAATATCAACAACACACAAACAATTCTACCTCATACACAATGAGTTTGAGGGCACTCTGGCAGGCACACCGTAAAAAAGTGGAGAAAAAAAGACTTCAGAACAATCGGTTCCACCTCGTTTTTAAAGGACACACCTTAGATATAATGAGGGAGCCATTTACAATCATATGTCTTCACAAAAAAAACTCCACATAAACTTTCAAGGGAGCACTGTCATGTGCCACCACAAACCCTGTAGGAGACTCAATTCACTTATCCAAGCTTGGAAAATGTACTTAGCTCAATATACTGATGTCTTCGCCATTCATAATTCAATCCAGGTCCCGATGCTGTACTTTTTCAAAATTCCTCAAATCCCGACAGGGAAGCCCTGTTTCGCTATTTCATAGCTGCCTCAGGGGAATATTTTCTTTCTTTCTCATCCAAGCATTTTAAACTCCCATCCGTCTCCAAGACACCCTGGAACAGAAAATGGCTGACCTCACCCATTATTATTGTGCTGCCCAGTTTGTTAGCCTCCCTAATTTTTGATAACATTTCTACATCCTGGCCAGGTGGACGGTAGTACACTCCTATCGCTATCCTTTTCCCGTTTGCACATGGAATTTCAAACCATAGGGATTCCAAGATGTGTTTTGTTTCCTGCAGAATTTTCAATCTTTTTGATTCAATGCCCTCCTTGACATACAAAGCTACCCCTCCACCAATTTGATCCACCATATCACTAAGATATAATTTGTACCCCGGTATGAGAGTGTCCCACTAGTTATGCTCCTTCCACCAGGTCTAAGAGATGCCTATTATATCTAATATTTCATTTAGTTCAATGTATTCTAACTCTCTCATCTTATTTCTTAGGCTTCTGGCATTCGCATATAGACATTTCAAACTATGTTTGTTGTTCCTATTTACATCTTGCTCATTAGTTGACAGTGTTAATTTGCAATCTGTTGTCTGATTGTTATTTAAGGACACCTGTTCTACTATGGTCTCAATTGCAGCCTCACTATCAGGATACCCTATCTTCCCTGTTTTTATGATATCTTTAAAAATACTTTTTTCTGAACCATGCGTTCTTGAATGATGGCCTTCTCTCTGGTTCTAGTTTAAAACCTGCTCCGTCTACTTTTTAAATGCCAATGACAGCAACCTAGTCCCACCCTGGTTAAGGTGGAGCCCATCCTTTCGGAATAGGCTCTCCCTTTCCCAGAATGTTGCCCAGTTCCTTATAAATCTAAAACCCTCCTCTCTGCCCCATTGCCTCATCCATGTATTGAGACTCTGGAGCTCTGCCTGTCTCTTGGGCCTTGCGCGTGGAATGGGTAGCACTTTTGGAAAATGCTACCCTAGAAGTTCTAGATTGGAGCTTTCTTCCTAAGAGCCTAAATTTGGCTTCCTGAACCTCTCTCCCACATTTTCCTATGTCATTGGTACCCACATGTACCAAGACAGCCGGCTCCTCCCCAGCACTATCAAAAATCCTATCTTGGTGACGTGTGAGGTCCGCCACCTTCACACCAGGCAGGGAAGTGACCAGGCGATCCTCACGTCCACCGGCCACCTAGTTATCTACATGCCTAATAATCGAATCACCAACTAGAACAGTCATTCTAACCCTTTCCTCCTGAGCTGTAGCTCCTGGAGACACATCTTCAGTGTGAGAAGATATTGCATCCCCTGGTGTGCTGGTCCTGGCTACAGGATTACTTCCAGCTGCACCGGGGAGATGCTCTCCTTGAAGAAGACCTCTCTCTCCTTCAAGGCAGCACAGAGGCTGCCAGACTGGAGGTGGGACTTCTCCACCTCCTCACTTATAATGGCATCCACTACCCTCTCTGTGAAAAAGTATTTCTGATGTTACTCCTAAATCTACTGCCTTGCAAGCTCAAAACATTTTTTAAAGCATATATAACTTTATCTTATGGAGGAGGATTCATTATTTATTTATTTGTTACATTTGTATCCCATATTTTCCCACCTATTTGCAGACTCAATGTGGCTTACATAATACCGTAGAGGCGATCGCCAATACCGGAATGAACAAATACAGAGTGAGGTTGTGATAGAGTAAAGGTCAATGTGTAACATAGTAACATAGTAGATGATGGCAGAAAAAGATCTGCACGGTCCATCCAGTCTGCCCAACAAGATAACTCATATTTGCTGCTCTTTGTGTATACCCTACTTTGATATGTACCTGTGCTCTTCAGGGCACAGACCGTATAAGTCTGCCCAGCACTATCCTCACCTCCCCACCACCAGCCCTGCCTCCCAACCATGGCTCTGGCACAGACCGTACAAGTCTGTCCAGCACTATCCCTGCCTCCCAACCACCAGTCCCGCTTCCCACCACCGGCTCTGGCACAGACCGTATAAGTCTGCCCAGCACTATCCCCGCCTCCCAACCACCAGCCCCGCCTCCCGATCTTGACTAAGCTCCTGAGGATCCATTCCCGGCAGGATTCCTTTATGCTTATCCCACGCATGTTTGAATTCCGTTACCGTTTTCATTTCCACCATCTCCCGCGGGAGAGCATTCCAAGCATCCACTACTCTCTCCGTGAAAAAATACTTCCTGACATTTTTCTTGAGTCTGCCCCCCTTCAATCTCATTTCATGTCCTCTCGTTCTACCATCTTCCCATCTCCGGAAAAGGTTTGTTTGCGGATTAATACCTTTCAAATATTTGAACGTCTGTATCATATCACCCCTGTTTCTCCTTTCCTCCAGAGTATACATGTTTAGTTCAGCAAGTCTCTCCTCATACGTCTTGTAACGCAAATCCCATACCATTCTCGTAGCTTTTCTTTGCACCGCTTCAATGTGATAGACACATTGGGAATTGTAAGGAGGAAGAGTTAAATTATGTCCAGTTCTAGCATTGGTTTCAACATGCCGCCGGGTTAAGGCATTTAAATTGGATCGTTAGGGTATGCCTTTTTGAACAAGTTCATTTTTAGTAGTTTCCGGAAGTTTAGGTGGTCATATGTTGTTTTCAAGGCGCTTGGTAATGCGTTCCATAGTTGTGTGCTTATGTAGGAGAAGCTGGACGCATAGGTTGATTTGTATTTGAGTCCTTTGCAGCCTGGGTGATAGAGATTTAGGTATGTTCTTGTTGATCTAAATGTGTTTCTGGTTGGTAGGTCTATGAGGTCAGTCATGTATCCCGAGGCTTCTCTGTAGATGATTTTGTGAAGCAGGGTGCAGATTTTGAACGCAATACGTTTTTTGATTGGGAGCCAGTGTAGTTTTTCTCGTAGTGGTTTTGGATCACATTCTTCAACTTTTTTAACAATTTCTTGGTCCTTATCTGCTGTCATTTAATATGTTACCACGCTACTATCTGGAAGGAGCAGAGAAAATTACTTCATCTATTCATTTCCTTATGATTCTGAAAAAAACAAATGAGAATGTTTTTAATTAAGAATGTTATTCTTCTGTTGCCAGTTAATCCAAGACTAAACTATATGAATGCTCAGAAACTGAGCACAAGCTACAGTCATCAGATTAAATTGTTTCTATACCATAGGAAAAATAAAACAATACAAATTATGTTTCTTCTTCCACCACCGAAAGCACAACCTAGTCTCCTGAAAGCATTACTTGAAGACAATTTCCCAGGCAAAGCACTGTTGAGCTGACTAAGGGGGTAGGTTTTCTGTTGCATAAAAGTTGGGTATTTTTTTCAGGTTGCATGCTAATGTTCCCATTAGCCCCTGGCAATTACAAATAATAATAATAATCATAATAATATTGTGGGAGCATTTACACCTCCTATTTAGGTGGTACTAAGTGCTCTTGCATTAACCCTGTACTATCCAGTTAGCACATTAATATCAGTGCGCTAACTGGTTGACCCTTCCATACCCACTCTCCGTCCATGACTCACCCCTTATAAAAATATTTTTTTCAAAAATAGTTAATGTGTACATAGGGGCCCTTTTAGAGTCATGTGGTTGACCTTCAGCCGGCTTGCTGCATGGTGATTCGGCTCTACCACCGGGCTCCTAGGGGAGCCCAGCGTTAGTTCCAGCCCCCACCATGCACCATTCTAAGCACTAGAAAATATTTTTGTATTTTCTACTATTGGGCTACCACCTGAGCCCTTACTGGGCTCCCCCCGGCAATAGTACAACCTGGTACAATCAATGGTGCTGAGTCATCTAGATTATTGCAATGCACCTTATGCTGGTTGCAAAGAGCAAATCATCAAGAAAATTCAAACAGCCCAAAACACTGCAGCCAGACTCATATTTGGAAAAACAAAATATGAAAGTGCCAAACCCCTAAGAGAAAGACTACACTGGCTTCCACTTAAAGAGCGTGTTGCGTTCAAGGTCTGCACTCTGGTTCATAAAACCATTCACGGAGATGCCCCGGCCTACATGTCAGACCTTATTGACTTGCTACCCAGGAACGCTAAAAGATCAGCACGTACTTTCCTGAATCTTCACTTCCCCAGCTGTAAAGGACTAAAATACAGATTAATACATGCGTCCAGCTTTTCCTATATGAGCACGCAGTTGTGGAATGCATTGCCACTTGACCTGAAAACAATCTACGACTCGATCAACTTTCGCAAGTCACTGAAGACCCATCTCTTTATAAGGCATACCACAACGATCCAAAATATGAACTGCAGCGCATCACCATTTACCTGATATTCCGAATGTTATCTCTCTATACCTGATTGCCTAATTCTATTATGTCATCCATATTCTTTATGTAATACCAATTGTATCTTTTACTCTGGATTGGCGAATGCCATGACGGAACATTGTAAGCCACATTGAGCCTGCAAATAGGTGGGAAAATGTGGGATACAAATGCAACAAACAAATAAATAAATACATAGCCACTCGCCAATACCATTGCTTAGCGCATGGCCATTTCCTGCCCCTGCACCGCAAAATGTATTTTACCAGCAGTGATAAAAAGAGGCCTTAGCGTGAGGCAAACCATTTTACTGATGCCACCACAGGGCCCCTTTGACCATTGCTTGGTAAAAGGAGCCTTTAGAACACAAAGAGACAAAATACCGCAAAACACTTTAATACATTTTGCAGTAGCCTGTTGTTTCCCACACAAGCAGAGGCATTTTCAATATGACGTCTAATTCTGACTTTGGACGTTTTGCACAAAAAGAAAGTCATTTTTGAAAAAAAAGGAAAAATATCTATCTTTTTTCAAAAATACCATTTTGAAGAAGGTTTTGTGCTTTGTATGATTTTTTTTTTTTTACCATTTTTGGAAAAAAAAAAGTCCAAGTGAAGAACATAGAAAATCAAGCCATTTGGGATAAAGGAGGGGCCAGCATTGTTAGTAGAATGCTTGGAACAACCTTCCTGAGCCCTTACGCCAAGCCCCCTCCCTGCCCGTCTTCAAGTCTTTGCTTAAAGCCCACCTCTTCAATGCTGCATTCGGCACCTAACCCTTATCGTTCAGTGAATCCAGACTGCCCCAATTTGACTGCCCCTATCGGACCGACCGTTCACTTGTCTATTAGATTGTAAGCTCTTTGAGCAGAGACTGTCTCTCTTTGTTAAATTGTACAGCACTGCGTAACCCTAGTAGCGCTCTAGAAATGTTAAGTAGTAGTAGTAGTAGTAGAATGGTCCTCCAGACATCTTAGGAGAGCAGTGAGTCACTTTAGTGGGCACTGCAGTGGATTTCCAATAAATGCTCATAGGTACATATATTACTGCTGTTCCTTTATCTTGTCTACTGAGTCCCCCCAAAACCTACCTAAAACCCACTATCCCCAACATTATACTACTATGGGAAAGCAAAATGGGACTTGATATACCGCCTTTCTGAGGTTTTTGCAACTACATTCAAAGCGGTTTACATATATTCAGGTACTTATTTTGTAGCAGGGGCAATGGAGGGTTAAGTGACTTGCCCAGAGTCACAAGGAGCTGCAGTGGGAATTGAACTCAGTTCCCCAGGATCAAAGTCCACTGCACTAACCACCAGGCTACTCCTCCACTATCTGTGAAGGGGGCACTTATATGTTGGTACAGTGGGTTTTGGAGGGCTCACAGTTTCCGCCACAAGTGTAACAGGTAGGGGGAGGTATGGGCCTGGGTCCACCTGTCTGCAGTGCACCGCACCCACCACTACACTACTCCAGGGACCTGCCTGCTGCTCTAATGGACCTGAGTATAACATCTGAGGCTGCCATAAAAGCTGGTAAGCTGATGGGAGGGGGTCACTGACCGTTGAGGGAGAAAAGGGGGGTAATCCCTGATTCCCTCCAGTGGTAATCTGGTTATTTAGGGCACCTTTTTTGTTCATATCATAGCTGTCGTTTGCAGCACGAATCATCTGCTCAGAACAATCTTCAAAATATGCTAAAATCAACTGGAAAGAAGGTTTGTTAGCTTCTGATAATCCTTCCACTAACTGATTCAAGTTATCCATAATAGTATGTAAATATTGTACATAATGATAATTATGCACTGCAATGTGAGCATGGAATTTTGGTACATTCTTTTACCCATCAAGTCTATAGATTTAAGGTCCTTGTTTGGAGAATGAGGCATAAGTACATAAGTAATGCCATACTGGGAAAAGACCAAGGGTCCATCGAGCCCAGCATCCTGTCCACGACAGCGGCCAATCCAGGCCAAGGGCACCTGGCAAGCTTCCCAAACGTACAAACATTCTATACATGTTATTTCTGGAATTATGGCATATGGTCTTTAGATGTTTTGTCCTTCCTCATTGCAGATTTGACTATCAAGGAAACACGAGACAATTGTTGCTTGCCATGTCCTAAAACTTCCTACACTCAATATTTATTATGTGAATTTCATTTAGTTGGTCTAACTGAATTAGGAGTTGACCAAATGGATATGTACAGGTCTTGAAGTATTTCTTCTATAGGGAGCCACAATCCTCTCCTTATGAAGGTCATATAATGGACATATAATAACTCTTTCTCTCTATGATTCTCTTCCTCTCTATGATTCCCTAATGTGTCTGTACACACAAACCTTATTCTACCACAACATTACTGTATTTGTTCATACTGGAATTGGCGAACGCCTTTACGGTACTACGTAAGCCACATTGAGCCTGCAAATAGGTGGGGAAATGTGGGACACAAATGTAACAAATAAATAAATAAATAACATATTTGTTATCTAGCTCAAAATATCTTTGTTTTACTCCTGGATGTTGGAACATCCAAATCTTGACCTCAACATGCCCCCTTGAAATGTGGATGCACTGCAGACGAACAGCATAGAAAAACATTCTAAAAAAATAGGTTTTGAAAATACCGATTTGGATGTTTTTGTGAGAAAAATGTCCAAATGCTGCTTTATGCCACTTTTTAGACGTTTTTCTCTTTCACAAATGAGACCCAAAGCATGTCAATCCTTAACAACAAGGACCCCTAAATTTCCTCTGTCTCAGTTCTTTTCATTTCCCAGTTGGACAGGGAATCCCCATACATGCTCAGCGGTGTCACTATGATTTTGCTGTGAGCTTTCGAGGAAGGAGTTAAAAAGGAATTGGTGTAAGTGCTCCAGGGCGCCACCTTCAGGAGGTCTACTGTTCAAACAATTTGTGCAGAACCTTTTCCTGAATAGTATCAAGGCTTCTTATAAGTCAAAATCTATATCTTAGCTACCAAAATGTAAGAGCTAGTGAAGAATCAATCCCTTTGGAAATGATAATCTTCTGCCCTTTTCTGTTAATTAAATATTCCAATGACTTATATTATAAATCAGACACATTTACACTGTAAATTTGTTTTTCTTTTTGCAGTTTGGGAATCCATTGTGGTACCGTATTACATTTCAGAATCTTAACCATTTTCAGAACTCTCTCTACAATGTTTCAGTTGTTTATGTGAAACCATGAAATGTCTGTGTTTCTGTTTTAACCTTCATAATATAACCATATATACAGGATACTACCTGAAATTTAAACATGGTGGTAAGCATTTAGGCACAAAATCCAGCTCTCATAGTAAAAATGAAATTGGATACCAGCACCCAAGTGATGTCTTCCTAATTCTATTCTTGGTATTTATATGCCACTAATATCAATAAAGAATCTAAGTGGGTTACATGAATGTAAAATATATACAGAAAAGTTTGGAAAACTTACAGGAGTTACAGCTCCTTTTACTAAGATGCACTGAAAAATGGCCTGCGGTAATGAGCCACGGGCTAATGTTGCCATTAACATGCGGTCATTGATAGAAATTAGCACATGAGCAGTTACCACCACCCATTTTCAGGCTGGTGATAGGGGGTGGCAAACAGGGTAATAATCCTGGGCCCCCTTACCATAGGGGGCCCCAAACCTGCCTCAAGCTGAAGTAGGCGTAGGCTGAAGACCGGCTTTTGGACCCCCTCCCCGGTTTCGGGCTCCTAAGGAGGAGATCTATATATGGAGCCTAAAAATCAGTGCCAACTAAGCATATTCCATAATCGCCACCTAGATGTTGGCGCTGATTATAGAATATGCTTAGTTGATATTTCAGCGCCTAAATCTGCATGCATCCATTTACACAAAGTAAAACATGGCATAAATCCTGGCGTGTAGATTTAGGTGTACTGTGCCATGTTTTATAACTAGGCGCTGTATATTATTATTACAGCTACAGTATGAGCTTTGGTTCAAGGTTTGAGACTTTGGTTCTGGATCTAAAATAAGGAAAAATCTTACAGGCCCATGACTTTAACCTGAACTTCAGTGTGAGTGATCTGTTGTGACATTCTGAGGTAGTAGAATGAGGAACGGGCATGAGTGGAAAAACAGAGTAACATCGTTTAGCCACATTGTGGTCACAGATGTTTTTGAAAAACAGAACAAGATGGTTTCTCAGAAAGATGACTTAAGTCTTCCAGTAAAAGCTAGTCTATTGTTAGCTTTTCCAGTAAATACTAATCAACTCATTACCATAGCCAATCAGTGTTAACTATGACATAAACATAGATCCAATAAGGTGTGCTTACTGCCATACTATCTGTATCCTGAATGGACATATAAAAATGAGTGTACTTCCTATTTCAATGGAGAGAGACAGCCCCAGCTGGGCTGCTCTCTTACATGAGAAACCAATCAATTGTATCTGAATTGGCAAGTAATCCAATTGCTTTCTCATAAGTAGCTTTGAATCTTTTATATCTACTAATTGGCTTTGGCATTAGAGACTCAGACCCAGAGAACACCTATGTGAAGCTGTGGTATTATATTCCCAAAACTAATTGGTTGTACATGTCGCTTGTATAATCTTTGGAGTCTCAGATATAGAGGTAATTTCATGTAGCAATATTCTGTCCTCCCAGTGAGATATCAAATACTTGATGAGGTATCTAATAAAGAGTAAACTGATGCAGCCTTGGGTGATTTATTTACTCCTAGGTATTGGTGGGTGAACTACTGTCTTGGGAGGGATAAATATACCCTAAAAATGTACAGCGCCTACATTACAGAATGCCCATGAAATGCCCATTTCCCCGCCTATAACCATGCCCCTTTTTGCTTGTGCACATTACAAGTTTGGCACACATCATTACAGAGTCGTGTGCATAAATTCTAATCAGTGCCAATTAGTGTTCCTTATTGCTTGCTAAGCACTGATATCAGTGCTCATTAGCTTGTTAAGCCAATTAAGTTATGCGTGGTGTTAAACAATCTGCGCCAATTTCAGCGCCTAAATCTAAGCACACTATATAGAATCTGGGGGTAAATGTTTAACACCAGCCCTGCCCATTTTGTAGGTGGTAAGGGCTCACACGCTAATCCCTGCGCTAATCAGTTAATGCGCTGTAATTCCCATTCTCCGCCCCCTCCAGAATGCCAACTCTGCAAAAAGAAAACTATGAATATTTTTTTACCACATGGATATAACGTGCAGATTATTATTATTAATATTTATTACATTTGTACCCCGCGCTTTCCCACACATGGCAGGCTCAATGCGGCTTACATAGTAACAATATAAATAATTACAAAGTCATAAGAAGAATATACAGTTTGCGGTAAACGCAAAACTAATGGGGTTAACGGAAATTAAGTTAAACATAGGAGGAATTGGGTTCAGAAGGAAATGAGCGTTGGGAGGTAGGTGTAGAAAGATGGAAAGGAATGGATATGGCTAGCAAAAAGGATACCTCAGCGCATCCCATGGTAATTCCTATTAATCTATGCTAAACGCATACTAACGCTTACTGCAGCTTTGTAAAAGGACCTAATCAGGTCTAATCATTTAAATAGCTTATATACACACCAAAGGATCCTATTAGTTTAACATCAGACAAGTGCACATGCACACAGTTGGGATGTTAAAAAAAAAAAAACTTTATTTCTCTAAATGATTCAACAGCGTATATTGCCATCTTTTGGGTTGTGCAGTACGAAGGATAGATGATCTCATTTGCCGAGGATTTATTTCACCTGATCTCCTCTGATTTTCATTGACAGCTCCATCACGAGTAAAACATAATACACAACAGACAGTGCAGTAAATCATTTCTGTGGCTGCCCAAGGTGTGCTGTGAGGCACAAGGCCAACGACTGATATTAAATAAACTGTACGGTTCCCTACTTTATTGCACTTTTCTTGTTGCTTGTATTGTATGCGGGTTTCTCTCTCTCTCTCTCTCTCTCTCTCTCTTTCTCTCTCCCTCCCTCTCTCTTTCAGAACTGATTCTGTTGTGTTCTACAGACTTGGAATCTCATTATCTGCACTGACACCAGTTCATTAAAATATATACCACTAGTGAAAAAAGGCCCGTTTCGGTATGAAATGAAACGGGCGCTAGCAAGGTTATCCCTCTCTCCCTCCCTCCCTCTCTCCCTCTGTCCCCTCCAACTCCCATGGCCCCCTTTCTTCCCTTCCGATTTCTAGGCCCTCCCTCCCTCTCTCTCCTTCCCTCTGTCCCTCCCCCGAGTTCCAGTCCCCCTCCTCTCTGTCTCACAGACACGTCCTTGCGATGCCTCCACCCGCGGCCCTCCCCTCCCCGACACTTGCCCTGCCCATCCCCCTATGTGCACGTCACCCCCCCTCCAAAATCGCCAACCCCCCTCTGCTACCCTCCCCTCCCCCCCCTCTTACCAGGGTCCTGGCGGCAGCAGTGAAGAGCCTTGCGAGTCTGCTGCCTTCCCTTCTCTCTCAGCTCTGACTCTGGTCCCGCCCTCATTTCCTGTTTCCGCAAGGGCGGGACCAGAGTCAGAGCTGAGAGAGAAGGGAAGGCAGCAGACTCGCAAGGCTCTTCACTGCTGCCGCCGGGACCCCGGTAAGAGGGGGATGGGTGACGTGCACGTAGGGACATCTCTGCCCGCTCCCGCTGTTCTTCAACGCGCGTTTCTCACTGGGATTGTAACCCCCTGCTGACGTCAGGCAAGCAGGGTTCTACTGCTGGCCAGTGACGTCAGCAGGTGGTTATGATCCTAGTGAGACACTTTAGAACGTTCACATAGCAATTTATTATATTAGATTTTTAACTAACAAACTGTTTTTGTTTCATAAGTACATAAGTAATGCCATACTGGGAAAAGACCAAGGGTCCATCGAGCCCAGCATCCTGTCCACGACAGCGGCCAATCCAGGCCAAGGGCACCTGGCAAGCTTCCCAAACGTACAAACATTCTATACATGTTATTCCTGGAATTTTGGAGTTTTCCAAGTCCGTTTAGTAGCGGTTTATGGACGTGTCCTTTAGGAAACCGTCCAACCCCTTTTTAAACTCTGCTAAGCTAACCGCCTTCACCACTTTCTTCGGCAACGAATTCCAGAGTTTAATTACACGTTGGGTGAAGAAACATTTTCTCCGATTTGTTTTAAATTTACTACACTGTAGTTTCATCGCATGCCCCCTAGTCCTAGTATTTTTGGAAAGCGTGAACATCCACCTGTTCCACTCCACTCATTATTTTATATATCTCTATCATGTCTCCCCTCAGCCGTCTCTTCTCCAAGCTGTATAGCCCTAGCCTCCTTAGTCTTTCTTCATAGGGAAGTCGTCCCATCCCCGCTATCATTTTAGTCGCCCTTCGCTGCACCTTTTCCAATTCTACTATATCTTTCTTGAGATGCGGCGACCAGAATTGAACACAATACTCAAGGTGCGGTCGCACCATGGAGCGATACAACGGCATTATAACATCCTCACACCTGCTTTCCATACCTTTCCTAATAATACCCAACATTCTATTCGCTTTCTTAGCCGCAGCAGCACACTGAGCAGAAGGTTTCAGTGTGTTATCGACGACGACACCCAGATCCCTTTCTTGGTCCGTAACTCCTAACGTGGAACCTTGCATGACGTAGCTATAATTCGGGTTCTTTTTTCCCACATGCATCACCTTGCACTTGCTCACATTAAACATCATCTGCCATTTAGCCGCCCAGTCTCCCAGTCTCGTAAGGTCCTCTTGTAATTTTTCACAATCCTGTCGCGATTTAACGACTTTGAATAACTTTGTGTCATCAGCAAATTTAATTACCTCGCTAGTTACTCCCATCTCTAAATCATTTATAAATATATTAAAAAGCAGCGGTCCTAGCACGGACCCCTGAGGAACCCCACTAACTACCCTTCTCCATTGTGAATACTGCCCATTTAACCCCACTCTCTGTTTCCTATCCTTCAACCAGTTTTTAATCCACAATAGGACATTTCCTCCTATCCCATGACCCTCCAATTTCCTCTGTAGCCTTTCATGAGGTACCTTGTCAAACGCCTTTTGAAAATCCAGATACACAATATCAACCGACTCCCCTTTGTCCACATGTTTGTTCACTCCTTCAAAGAATTGAAGTAAATTGGTCAGGCAAGATTTCCCCACACAAAAGCCATGCTGACTTGGTCTCAGTAATCCATGTCCTCGGATGTGCTCTGTAATTTTGTTTTTAATAATAGCCTCTACCATTTTCCCAGGCACCGACGTCAGACTCACCGGTCTATAATTTCCCTGATCTCCCCTGGAGCCTTTTTTAAAAATGGGCGTTACATTGGCCACCCTCCAGTACCACGCTCGATTTTAAGGATAAGTTGCATATCACTAGCAGTAGCTCCGCAAGCTCGTTTTTCAGTTCTATCAGTACTCTAGGATAAATACCATCCGGTCCAGGAGATTTGCTACTCTTCAGTTTGCCGAACTGCCCCATTACGTCCTCCAGGTTTACCGTGAAGTCAGTTAGTTTCTCCGACTCGTCCGCTTGAAATACCATTTCCGACACCGGTATCCCACCCAAATCTTCCTCGGTGAAGACCGAAGCAAAGAATTCATTCAGTCTCTCCGCTACGTCTTTGTCTTCCTTGATCGCCCCTTTTACCCCTCGGTCATCCAGCGGCCCAACCGATTCTTTTGCCGGCTTCCTGCTTTTAATATACCGAAAAAAATTTTTTACTATGTTTTTTTGCCTCTAATGCTATCTTTTTTTCATACTCCCTCTTGGCCTTCTTAATCTGCGCCTTGCATTTGCTTTGACACTCCTTATGCTGTTTCTTGTTATTTTGAGACGGTTCCTTCTTCCATTTCCTGAAGGCGTTTCTTTTAGCCCTAATAGCTTCCTTCACCTCACTTTTCAACCAGGCCAGGTGTCTTTTGGACTTCCGTCTTTCTTTTCTAATTCGCGGAATATGTATGGCCTGGGCCTCCAGGATGGTATTTTTGAACAGCATCCACGCCTGTTGTACAGTTTTTACTCTCTCAGTTGCCCCCCTAAGTTTTTTTTTTACCATTCTTCTCATTTTATCATAGTCTCCTTTTTTAAAGTTAAACGCTAACGTATTTGACTTTCTGTGTACAGTTACTTCAAGGTCGATGTCAAAACTGATCATATTATGGTCACTGTTATCAAGCGGCCCCAGTACCATAACGTCCCTCACCAGATCATGCGCTCCACTAAGGACCAAGTCTAGAATTTTTCCTTCTCTCGTCGGCTCCTGCACCAGTTGCTCCATAAAGCTGTCCTTGATTTCATCAAGGAATTGTATCTCTGTAGCGTGTCCCGATGTTACATTTACCCAGTCTATATTTGGATAATTGAAGTCACCCATTATTATCACATTGCCCATTTTGTTCCAACTAGATCATAAGAATAGCCATACTGGGTCAGACCAATGGTCCATCTAACCCAGTATCCTGCTTCCAACCATGGCCAATTCAGGTCATTCGTACCTGACAGAATCCCGAAGAGCGCCAAGATTCATGCTACTGATCCCATGGACAAGCAATGGCTTTCCCCATGTCTATCTCAATAGCAGCCTATGGATTTTCCTCCAGGAACTTGTCCAAACCTTTTATAAAACCAGATACACTAACCACTGCTACCACATCCTCTGGTAATGATTTCCAGAGCATAACTATCCGTTGAGTGAAAATATAGTTCCTCGTATTTGTTTTAAATGTATTTCCATATAATTTCCTACAGTGCCCCTTATTCTTTGCACTTTTTGAAAGGGTAAAAAACTGATTTAACTTTATCTGTTCTACACCACTCAGGAACTTGTAGACCTTAATCACATCTCCCCTCAGCCATCTCTTTTCTAAGCTGAAGAGCCCTAACCTCTTTAGCCTATCATTTTAATCATTTGGGGGCCCTTTTACTAAAGCCACGCAAGCGTCTACATGTGCCCAATGCATGCCAATTTGGAGTTACCACACGGCTCTTGCGGTAATTTCATTTTTGGTGCGTGTCCAATACGCATGTCCAAAAATAATTTTTATTTTTCTGGCGCGCGTCCGCTACGCGTGCCAAGTGGCATTTAACACGCGTATGTCATTACCACCTGGTATACGCGTGAGACCTTACCGCTAAGTCAGTGGCTGGCGGTAAGGTCTCAGACCCAAAATGGACGTGCACCAATTTTTATTTTGCTGCGTCCATTTTGGGTCTGAGACCTTACCGCCACCCATTGACTTAGCTGTAAGGTTTCACATGTTACCACACGTACAATGCCTTTTACTGCCCAGTTAGCACTGTGTGCTGGAAAATAAATTATTTTCCGGTGCGTGTAGTGGGACACACATAAAACATGAAATTACCGCCCAGGCTACACGGTAGCCAGGCAGTAATTACAAATTGATGCGGCTTAGTAAAAGGGCCCCTTAACTGATTAGCACTGAATGTTGGCATAGCTAGTTAACCTTTTAGCGACCAAGATAAACCCAAACATTCAATGAAGGTTGCCGTAAACAGCCCAGCAGTTAATATCTGGGGTAACTGCCTGTCTTGACACTTGGCCCCACTGAGATTATCTGCACCACCCGGGAGAGTGTTGGTGGTTCTGTGAGCAGCCAATATAGAAATAAACATTTTTTTCTCCATTAATACTGAGCGCCTGACAAAGCCCATCAAGCCCTTAGGCGCAGGGCGAGCCACATCTAGAGTCACAAATAAAGAAAAGGGTTTCAGAGTCCAGCAAATGTGCCAAAGATTCAAGACATGAGTTCCAGTGTCTCATAAAAAAGTTGGAAATCAAATGATGGGCCCAAAACATGTGGCCTAAAGTTGCCATGGAATGATAGCACGTCCGACACTGGTCTGATGCTCCAAAGTAATCTCGAAAGGCTCAAGATGGAGAAACGTACAACCGCATCACCAATTTATATCACAGTTCCCAGTTCTGTATATTTGTAGTGAGTGAGCAATATAGATGAAGACTTCGCTGAAGGTGTCCTTTGGTTATGGTCGTAGCCAGATCAGTAGTCCATTTCTGTGCAAGAGAGGTAAAATTAAAGGCAGGCAAAATCTTTTTTAGGTACTTATGATGACTCTGGATAGGCATGTGTAACTGGGTTTCCAAACTACAGGATTCAAAAAGTGTCTCTTGGACCTCTGAAAGCAAAGAGCGGACATAATGCACGTCAATCAGCATTCTAAGCGCATAGACTATTACCGCCCAGTTAACGCGCGAGGCCTTACCGCTAAGTCGATGGCTGGTGGTAAGGTCTCAGACTCAAAACGGACACTTGACAATTTTCAGCAAAAGTAAAATAAAGGCGTTTTTTTTACATACGCGTAAAAAAATGGATCTGTGCGCGCCCAAAACCCATGCCTACACTACTGCAGGCCATTTTTCAGCACACCTAAGTAAAAGGACCCCTATGTTTCTTTTGTGGGGAAGAAGGAATATCTCGGGGTGTCGATTTTCATTACTGAGCCCGTAACACACTTCTGGCCGTTACATTTAAAGACTTCCACTGTTCACATGGAAATTGTTGTTTTATTTATACAAAGTCTCATGTTTTCACTTTGTTATAACATGCATCAGCACTTCAGTGGAGTGTTATGGGTATGCGTGTGAGGGTGGGGGGGAACTGCGAGCTTAGAAAAGAACTAGACAGAAAAGTCATGGAATTGCATTAGAAAGAAACACTAAAAAAAAAATCTTTTTGTAATTCATAATTTGTGACACCTCTAATGACATTCACATAGCTAAAATAACAACCACCGCTGAGGTTAAAGCTGATCATCTCCTGGACTCCCACAGCTGAATGCTATAAACTTTCTGTTGTTCAAATAGCTTCACTTAGTGTAATTATCTGAATCAGAAGTAATTCAGGAAGAGACCTGCTGAGTTTATATCTGACATCCAGAGAGAATTTATTCATAATAAAGCATTAATAAGAGCACGGTGACAGGAGCTACATTGAAGGAACTCAACATACCTCTCAGGAGGAATTTGTACGGGAAAGTATAATCAACCTGACAGTGAGAAAATTCCCTAGAATCCGAAAAGTTAAATGACATTTGAGGAGCAGCTCAGCCGATCCTATAGGAATGCAGGGCTTCAGCTGCATGCTAATTGGTTACCGTGAATTATTTTGCATGCTTTTAGTCACATCCCACTGATAATCATGATAAGGAGTATTCTCTAGGCCGAATCCAAATACCCTTGGTGGCTGAACTGTGGCCTTAGCTACTTCCTGTCTCTTCATGCATTTCTTTGAAATCTGCACCTTTCTTGTTGCCTCATGGTACCAATCTGTCTTACTAGTCATGAGATTATTAAGTTCTGCATTCTAATAGCTCTTAAACCTACAGGGTGTTTTTGGTTGAAATTGAAGTTCATTCTAAGATTTGCATCTAGAAATCATGCACACAATTTCTTCACTCCGCTTAGTATTAAGAAGTGAATAAAAAACAATGGGCCCTTTTTTTAGCCAAAACTGGGATCCTTTTACTCAGGGGTGTACCAAGACCTCAACGTTTGCGAGGCCCGGAGCCCAAAGTGGGTGGGGGGCACAGTTTGGCCCGCCTCCCTGCCACAAACCCCGCCCCACCGCAACCCCACATACCTTGGCAACAAGTGTTGGCTTATATTATACTAGCCGTTAAGCTCGTAACAACGAGCTAGTTTTTTGTTTTCCTATGGCCTCCCCCTGTCCACCAACCCTGCTCTCTCCCCTGCCCTCCCCTCATGTCCAGCAACCCTCCTCCCCCCTCCCATCCGCTCCATCCACCCGTGTCCATCAACTTTTTTCTCCCCTACCCTCCATCCTCGGGCTCCCATCCACCGCGATTGTGACTTCTTGTGCCCTGCCGTTCCCGCCACCGCCGTTTCGCCATCCCCGTCGCCGCCACCACCTTTGCCCCCCCTCTTTCCACCGTCGTCGTGTCATCAGTTCTCCATCGCTGCGTCTGTTTCCCTCAGTTCCGCCCCCTCCTTCCCTCCCTGCTCCCTCCTCCTCCGATTTCCACGCCCATGTCCAAGCCCTCCTCCCTATTGGGCTGTACTGCTGGTGGAGGCGGGGCTTGGACTTCTACACTCTCAGTGTTCCGACTCTACTGCGCATTTGCAGGTGAGTCGGTCACTTGCCATTTATATGTTTGATTTGTAAATTCTAAAAATAAATCATAATTTAAAAACACGTGTGGACTGTGAAAAATTGCAGGAAGTCCTCAGGAAATTGGGAGACTGGGCATCCAAATGGCAAATGAAATTTAATGTGGACAAATGCAAACTGAAGCGCATTGGGAAAAATAATCGAAATCATAGTTACTTGATGTTAGGTTCCACCTTAGGAGTCAGCACCCAAGCAAAAGATCTAGTGATCAACATTAAAAGTGATTTTAACCAGAAATGACTTCTGGCTACTTTATTTATTTATTTATTTATTTATTTATTTATTTATTTATTTATTTATTTGATTATTTATTTATTTCTGGGATAAGCAGCATAAAATGTATTGCACTTTTTGGAGATCTTGCCAGGTACTTATGCCCTGGATTGGCCGTTGTTAGAAACAGGATACTGGGCTTGATGGACCTTCGGTCTGTCCCAGTAAGGCAACACTTATATAATTGTGTACCCCACATTATCCTGAATATACTTGAGTTCAATGTGGCTAACTGAAAATAAACTCAAAACTGAACCTGGCAATCTTCAGCAAATCTCACTACAATAGCAATCTCAAACTGAAGCACAAATTGATTATAATAAGATAATTTATGTATTTATTGGTTACAGTTGTACTCCCCATTTTCCCACCTATTTGCAGGCTCAATGTGGCTTACACAGTAACGTCAAGGCGTTCGCCAAGTCGGTTGAGAACAAATACAAGGTTGTATAGTGATCGAATGAGGTAGTTGTGAAGGGTCAGGAGGGATGAAGATTGTATGTTGTCCAGCACGATCATTGGTTATGCTATGTTGCTGGGTGAAGGAGTTTACGTAGGATCGTTGGGGTAGGCCTTTTTGAATAGGTTGGTTTTTAGTGATTTCCTGAAGTTCAGGTGGTTATGGGTTGTTTTCACAGCTTTCGGGAGTCCGCTCCATAGTTGTGCGCTTATTTAGGAGAAACCGGATGCGTAAGTTATTTTGTATTTAAGTCCTTTACAATTTGGGTAATGTAGGTTTAGGTATGATCATAATAATTCAATAACAAATCAAAAGAACACAGTCCATTCAATGTGTGAGTTCCAACGATTGAAGAATGTGAATCCAGCATTGTTTCCGTCTCAACAGATTGTTATTATGATCACCTCCCTGAATATTAGGGGAAACGTGATCGATCACAAAACATCTAACAACATAAACAACAGACAAGGTTTACAAAGCCATAAACAAAATAACAAATATAGGCCATTGATGGCCAGTTGCAATCTAAGATACTCCATCAATGGATAGGAATCTCTCAAACAGGAAAGTTTTCAGTCTTTTACGAAATACTAAGTAATCAGGCTGACCCTTGATTGCCATTGGCAGTGAATTCGACCACTTAGCACCCTGGTATCTAAAGTCAGTAGAGTAAACTGAATTATAACGCACTCTCTTGCAATTTGGAAGATGAAGTCTGAGGGGCCCTTTCACTAAGCCATGTAGGCGCCTACGAGCGCCCACATGCATCAATTTGGAGTTACTGCTCGCTACCACGTGGCCCGGACATTAATTTTGATGTTTACGTGCATCTGCTATGCGCATGGAACATTATTTTCCGGCACATGATGGAAACTGGGCGGTAATCATCATTCTACGCGGGTAGACCATTACCACCCAGTTAACGCGTGAGACCTTACCGCTAAGTCAGTGGGTGGCAGTAAGGTCTCAGGTCCGAAATGGATACACACCAGTTTTTATTTTGCTACACGTGTATTTTCGCCCCCCAAAAAAGGACTTTTTTGCAGGTGCGCTGAAAAATGGATCTGCGCGTGTCCAATACATGCGTCCACACCAGCGCAGGCCACTTTTCAGCGCACCTTAGTAAAAGGACCACTAAAGTAGTCCCTAGGACTAAATGTTATATTGTGCTAACCCGGTTAACCCTGTTGAAAATAACTGTTTAGCGCTAAACCGAAAACCGGATATTTTGGAGTCAGCACTTGGCCATTTAAGTGCTAATATTCAGCACTTAACAAGCCAGGTTAACTGCATAAAGGTCAGTCCTATATTTGCGGCCCTTTTTCGAAAGGGATGCCATGCGGCAACCCAGAACTACCGATGACCCAACGTGGCTGCCGGCAGTAGTTCTGGCGTGACTGCGCGCCATTTCTGGCGTTCTAGAAAATATTTTTTGAATTTTTATTGCAGCGCTAACCGGGCAGTGCCGTGCGCTGCCTGATTACTACGGGAGCCCTTATCGCCACCTCAATGGGTGGCGATGAGCTCCCTGCTGCATGGCCACGTGGTAAGAGTAATATTACCGCATGGCTAAATAGTAGTAGTAGTAATGGCCATTTGGGGTGGGGGCTCTTTACCCATTGCAGTAAAAACGGCTCCTGCTGGTACTGCAGAGCCATTTTTACCGCAGTTTACCACCAGGGCCGCCGAGAGGGGGACGGGGGGGGGGGGCAAAATTCCCCAGGCCCGGGCCTCCAAGGCCGCCGGCACTGCAGTCCCCGGTCTTGCCCGCCTGCCTCCATGGCTCTGGGCCCCCTTCATTCAAAGCGGCAGTCACAGATTGTGTCTCTTCTGGCCTTCCCTCCCTGTGTCCCAGACGTATAAGTCACAGACTTATACGGTCTGTGCCCTGAAGAGCACAGGTACAAATCAAAGTAGGGTATACACAAAAGGCAGCAAATATGAGTTATCTTGTTGGGCAGACTGGCTGGACCGTGCAGGTCTTTTTCTGCCGTCATCTACTATGTTACTATGTTACTTAGTCACCTCTCCCCTCTCCAATCGGTTCAAAACTCTGCTGCCCGTCTCGTCTTCCGCCAGGGTCGCTTTACTCATAGTCATACTACCCCTCTCCTCAAGTCACTTCACTGGCTCCCTATCCATTTTCGCATCCTGTTCAAACTTCTTCTACTAACCTATAAATGTACTCACTCTGCTGCTCCCTAGTATCTCTCCACACTCGTCCTTCCCTACACCCCTTCCCGTGCACTCCACTCCATGGATAAATGCTTCTTATCTGTTCCCTTCTCCACTACTGCCAACTCCAGATTTTGCGCCTTCTGTCTCGCTGCACTCTACGCCTGGAATAAACTTCCTGAGCCCCTACGTCTTGCCCCATCCTTGGCCACCTTTAAATCTAGACTGAAAGCCCACCTCTTTAACATTGCTTTTGACTCGTAACCACTTGTAACCACTTGCCTCCACCTACCCTCTTCTCCTCCTTCCTGTACACATTAATTGATTTTGATTTGCTTACTTTATTTTTTGTCTATTAGATTGTAAGCTCTTTGAGCAGGGACTGTCTTTCTTCTATGTTTGTGCAGCGCTGGATACACCTTGTAGCGCTATAGAAATGCTAAATAGTACTAGTAGTAGTAGTGTCCCGCCCTCACGGAAACCGGAAGATACATCAGACGAGGGCGGGACATAGGGAGGGAAGGCCAGAAGAGACGCGATCTGCGACTGCCGCTTTGAATGAAGAGGGCCCGGAGCTGTGGAGGCAAGTAGGTGAGGCCGCAGACTGCAGCGGCGGGGGGAGCAATGGGGGGCAGCAGCGGCAGGGGGAGTGATGGGGGCGGCAGTGGCAGAGGGGTGGAGGCGGGGTGGCCTTGCCCCAAACCCGGCCTAGTCTCTCAGCGGCCCTGCTCTATGCCTAATATAGCTGTTGGGATTTACGCCAAGTAAATCATGATCTACAGGGACACGACCAAATTTGGTCACGTGGAGAAGCGCTCGGCATACTGTATATGCTGCATAGAAATTTAAGCCTGTTCTATAAAATTTAGATGTACTTCAGAGAATACGCCTAGGCGCATTTTTTTTTTCTGCGCAGAATTTTCAGACATCATATATAGAATCTAACCCATAGTGTCGTTCATGTTTTCTTTTTATCTGCACAGGAACGCAACTCATTTATAAGCCAGGGTGTGTCGGGTACCTTCTCAAGTCCTACAAACAATAATTTCATAAGTCGAATACTTTTGATGTTTTCATTCTGTTCAATGCTCAGGTCACCTGAGGTTTAGAGTTTTCTATTATGTCTCTCAGTTCTCTTCTACGATTTACACTGCTGAAGAATTGTGTTAAATAAAACGCATATTTTTGTCAACATCTTATTTTCTTTTTTTTATTGTTAAATATCATTATTTCAATGACTTTTCTTTCACAATAAATAAAGAAGAATCCACTCAAAAATAAAGGTGGTGCGGAATCACAAAATGCTGCACTGGAGAGCCGTGCGTGTATCCCTTGTACTGTGCGGTTTGGAGTTTTTTCATTTATTCTTTGTGATTTTTCATATGATTATTGAGCTGGAACAAGACTGCTTGTGTTTTTCCTTTTATGTTTTAGTTTTGGCCCCAGACCCTGAAGAAGCAGCGAAACATTGGCCATCGTAGGCTTGGAGCGGGAAGTGAAGGACCACACAGCTTAGAGCAGCAATCCATTGAGCACCACTTCAAAAAGATAAGTGTGATTGTGTATAAGGAAGCCCTCATGGTTAAGCTGTGAGGGTGTTAACATTGACTGAAGCCAAGGCGGCCAAGATAGGAAAAGAAGGGAGGGGGGGAGGGAGTAAAGGGTAAGATTAGTTAGTAGCTAGGTTAGCAACAAGAAAGGAGGAAGGGGATTGGGTTAAAGAAAGGGATAGGATAGGTTGAAGATTTGGTGCCCTGAAGTTATTAGTTAGTTAGGTAGGCGAGAGTAAGGGTGGACAGAAGGGAGTTTAAGGACCCTTCCCAGCCCGCCCTTTGTGGTGGGAGTTTGGGACGTGGGTGAAGAGTTTGGGGAATGTGTGGGGCAGGGGCGTAGCCAGGCACCCAATTTTGGGTGGGCCTGGGCCCAACATGGGTGGGCAGAAGACCTCCACCCTGTCCGACAAGTGATTTGGTCTCTCTCCCTCTCTTGCCTGCATGCCATATGGTCTCTCAAACATCCCTCCTCCCCCGCATACCTTTTAAGTAGCAGATTTTCACTGGCAGCGAGCAGCAACTAATACACACTGCTCATGTTGGCCCTACAGCCTTCCCTCTGATGCAACTTCCTGTTTCTGCATAGGCAGGAATCTATCAGAGGGAAGGCTGTAGGACCGGTGCGAACAGCATGTATCAGTCGCTGCAAGCGAAGATCTGCTATTTACAAGATATGAAGGGACAGTTGTTGGGAGTTTTTTGGCTGGCAGGGCTTAGGGACCCCTACCAGACACTTCATAGGTGTGCTGCTACTGGGTGGGCCTGAGCCCAAGGTGGATGGGCCTGGGCCCACCCGAGCCCACCCTTGGCTACGCCACTGGTGTGGGGGGGAAGTGGGGAAGATGAGTTGGGAAGATGGGTAGCAGCTTTCAAAGGGAAAAGGGTGCCTGGATGAGGGGTTTAAGAGGCACCAGAAGCGGTTAAAATGAATATTATGAAATATATGAAATGGAATTGAACTCATGGGCGGAACCGCCATGAGTAGGAGGTGGCTTGACGGTACCGTAAGTCACATGGGTAGAGGGGGTAAGGTGGGGGAAAGCGAGCCAGTTCGTTACCGAATGGCTTAGCAATATTAAACCGCGCTGTGAAGTAACCTGAGGAAGAAGAGTGATATGGCACTAAGTTGATGTTAAGTGAAATGAGTTTTATTGGAATATGGAAATAAAGCTGCAGCCAAATTTTATTCCAAAAGAAAGTGTTGTTCGAGTTATTTAAAGTTTTAAGAATGTTTTTTTATGGGCTGACTGAAGTGCGAATGTCAATGTTATTGAAGGGGGGCAGACTCAGGAAAGATGTCAGGAAGTATTTTTTCACGGAGAGGGTGGTGGATGCTTGGAATGCCCTCCCGCGGGAGGTGGTGGAGATGAAAACGGTAACGGAATGCAAACATGTGTGGGATATGCATAAAGAAATCCTGCGCAGTAGGAATGGATCCTCAGAAGCTTAGCCGAAATTGGGTGGCGGAGCAGGTGGGGGGAAGAGGGGTTGGTGGTTGGGAGGCAAGGATAGTGGAGGGCAGGGGCGTAGCTAGACACCCAAGTTTGGGTGGGCCTGGACCCAAGGTGGGTGGGCAGCACTCCACCTTGTCCTACAAGTGATTTGGTTTCTCCCTCTCTCGCCTGCATGCCATATAGTCTTTCAAACATCCCCTCTCCCCCATATACCTTTTAAATAGCAGATTTTCACCGGCAGCAAAAAGTTGTTGGCAGTTTTTGGCTGGTGGGGCTTGGGATCCCTGCCAGCCACATTATAGGTGTGCTGCTACTTGGTGGGCCTGATATGGATGGGCCTGGGCCCAACCCAGCCCACCCTTGGCTACGCCACTGGTGGAGGGCAGACTTATACGGTCTGTGCCAAAGCCGGTGATGGGAGGCGGGACTGGTGGTTGGGAGGCGGGAAATACTGCTGGGCAGACTTGTACGGTCTGTGCCCTTAATAAGGCAGGTACAAATCAAGGTGAGGTTTACACATATGTTTGTCTTGTTGGGCAGACTGGATGGACCGTGCAGGTCTTTTTCTGCCGTCATCTACTATGTTACTATGTTATGGATATTGCACAGTGATTTAACAGTGATCTACGTCCACAACATCACTTAGAATAACTTTTGACCATAGATACTAGAAGAAGAGCTAGATCTGTGGCACTATAAGGTTTTTTGGCCGTTAGGTCTGTTTAAGCTCCGTGAAGATTGTTTCTGATCTTGGAGCTCTTTGAGGCCATTTTCCTTTAAACATAGTCATTTTTCAATTTGTGGATTTTTCTGGAAATTTTTTGACAATAAATAAAGAAACATATCAAAGAGAAGACAAGGTAGTTGTATAGTCGCATAGGGGTCCTTTCACTAAGGTGCGCTGAAAAATGGGCTGCGGTAGTGTTGGCGCATGTTGTGTACGCACGCAGATCCATTTTTCAGCGCACCTGCAAAAAAGCCATTTTCGGGGGGGGGGGGGGGGAGGACCAAAAATAGACGCGGGTCCATTTTCTTACCATCAGCCATTGACTTAGCAGTTAACATAGTAACATAGTAACATAGTAACATAGTAGATGACGGCAGAAAAAGACCTGCCCAAGACAAACTCATATGTGTATACCTTACCTTGAATTTCTACCTGTCCTTTTCAGGGCACAGACCATATAAGTCTGCCCAGCAGTATTTCCCGCCTCCCAACCACCAGTCCCGCCTCCCATCACCGGCTCTGGTACAGACCGTATAAGTCTGCCCTCCCCTATCCTCGCCTCCCAACCACCAACCCCTCTTCCCCCCCACCTGCTCCGCCACCCAATTTCAGCTAAGCTTCTGAGGATCCATTCCTTCTGCACAGGATTCCTCTATGCATATCCCACGCATGTTTGAACTCCGTTACCTTTTCATCTCCACCACCTCCCGCGGGAGGGCATTCCAAGCGTCCACCACCCTCTCCGTGAAAAAATACTTCCTGACATCTTTCCTGAGTCTGCCCCCCCTTCAATCTCATTTCATGTCCTCTCGTTCTACCGCCTTCCCATCTCCGGAAAAGATTCGTTTGCGGATTAATACCTTTCAAATATTTGAACGTCTGTATCATATCACCCCTGTTCCTCCTTTCCTCCAGGGTGTACATGTTCAGGTCAGCAAGCCTCTCTTCATACGTCTTGGAACGTAAATCCCATACCATCCTCGTAGCTTTTCTTTGCACCGCTTCCATTTTTTTAACATCCTTCGCAAGATACGGCCTCCAAAACTGAACACAATACTCCAGGTGGGGCCTCACCAACGTCATATACAGGGGCATTAAAACCTCCTTTCTTCTGCTGGTCACTCCTCTCTCTATACAGCCTAGCAATCTTCTTGCTACGGCCACTGCCTTGTCGCACTGTTTAGTCGCCTTCAGGTCCTCAGATACTATCACCCCAAGATCCCTCTTCCCGTCCATGCCTATCAGACTCTCCCCGCCTAACACATACGTCTCCCTTGGATTTCTACTCCCTAAGTGCATCACTTTGCATTTCTTCGCATTGAATTTTAATTGCCAAACGTTAGACCATTCTTCTAGCTTCTTCACGTGCCAGAAAATAAAAATAATTTTCTGGTGTGCGTAGTGGACGCGCACCAAAAAATGAAACATGCAGTAGCCGGGCAGTAACTTGGACCTAACGGGGCTTAGTAAAAGGACCCCATAAACTGGGAAGAATAAAAGAGTTCATATACAGCTCTGAGAGACTCCAAAAATTCTGTAAGATTACACTGAAGCCCTATTGCCCTGAGGAGGCAAAGGACTACAATTGCTTACATTATCCGAGCCTAATCAGAGTAGTAGCATCGCACGATCAAGATAGGCTTCTATCATAAATTTTCCGAAAAGGGAAATTGATTTTAATCAACATTTTTCAGCTTATCCCCCATTCCCTGAAGGCCCTGCTTTTATTTAATTATTTCTTTTTAAAGTCCAGTGCTTTTGAGATATTACCTATCATGCCTAACCCCAAGGGCACCTGAAACTTTTATGACATTATGATCACTAGACTTCAGATGACCCTCGAATTTAATCTTATTTGATATCCTTATCTCATTTCCCAGGTGCACCAGGGCTAAATGTATAATAACCTCTACTCCATGGAGAGATTTGTCAGAGCAAACGGCAGAAAGTTCCATTTCTCAAGAAGATGCCCTCAACTCATCAGTTCACTCACTGATATTCTAGTCAATAATAGGTCATAGAAATGCCAGGCAGTGACGTCCCTCTAGGGTCTACCTGGGTCACCTCGTCTGGACCCTATTTAACTCCCTCCTGGAAATGGAGTCAAAATAAAGACAAAAAAAACCAACAAAAATCTGGCCCAGTGTTTCCGGTTCTCCGCGCACCATGCTCCAACTGAAAATATTAACACAGCCAGATTTTAGTAAAGTTCAAAACATACCAGGCTCTTCACCTTCAGAGCAGAATGAAGTCCATTAGTCATTTTTCAGGGCACATTAGTGGCATCGCGAGGGCAGCTGACACCCGGGGCGGGTCGCCACTGCGCACCCCCCCCCCCCCCCCCGTGTGCAGCGCGGCGCACCCTCCCCCCTCCGGAGCGCAACCCCCCCCCCCCCCCCGAGAACATACCTGGAAGGCGGTGAGGGGCGGGCGGGAGAGCCAATCCGCCGAGTGCACGCCGCTGGGGCAGAGAGAGCAAGGAACCAGCGAGGCGCCGACACCCCCCAGCGGCGTGCACCCAGGGCGGACTGCCCCACCGCCCCCCTTCCTACGCCACTGCATTACTTGCAGCATTCTCTCCTTCCCCCACCGGGTCAGGGAAGCGAGCAGTCTTTAAAACTGAACTTCCAGCGTTTACACTTTCTGTGGGGAAAAAACTCCCAAGCACAAAGGAAAGAGTTAATAACTACTATCTTATAATCCAGTGGAGCAGGGGCGGAGCCATACATCAATGGGAGGGGAGGCCAAAGCCCAAAGTGCGGTGGGGGGGCACATTTTGACCCGCCGTCACCCCTTTCCACCGCTGCACCCCCTGCCACTGCTGCACTCCCTCGCTGCCGCTGCACAAAGGTACCTTGGCTGGCGGGGGTCCCCAACCCCCCCACCAGCTGAAGCGTTTGTCCTGCGCTGGTCTCACATTGCCTGTCCTGTTCTCATTTGCGCCGTGCGCAGTCATTTTAAATGAAACTGAGCATGCACAAAGTGTCGTGCGTGCTCAGTTTCACTAAAACGAGACTGCATGGCGTGACTGAGAAGAGCAGGGTAGGCAATGCAGTGAAACCGGCGCTGGACAAACGCTTCAGATGTCAGGGTTTGGGGACCCCTGTCAGCCAAAGTGGGGGCCCCAGAGCCAATTTGGGAGGGAGAAGGCCCCATAGCCAGGGCCGCCAAGAGGAGGGGGGCAAAATTCCCCACCCTCCGCCGCCCACCCTCCGTCGTTCCCTGGCATTGAACTTAAGCGCCGCCTCACCTTTGAAAGCGCAACAAACAGCGGCAGACCACTCCTTCCTTCCGTGTCCCGCCCTCGCCTGATGTAACTTCCGCGACTATTGCAATTTACTTCTCACTGGTCTTCCGCTCAATCATCTTTCTCCTCTCCAATCTGTCCAGAATTCTGCAGCTCGACTTATTTTCCGCCAGAATCGCTATGCCCACACTAGCCCACTTCTCAAGTCTCTTCACTGGCTCCCTGTCCGCTTCCGTAATCAGTTCAAACTTCTCTTACTGACCTTTAAATGCATCCACTCTATGACCCCTCATTACCTCTCCTCTCTCATTTCTCCCTACATCCCCCCCCCCCCCCGTGAACTCCGCTCTCTGAGCAAGTCTCTCTTGTCGTCCCCCTTCTCCTCCACCGCTAACTCCAGACTTTGTTCCTTTTATCTTGCTGCACCCTATGCCTGGAACCGACTTCCTGAGCCCATACGTCTAGCTCCTTCTCTACCTGTTTTTAAATCTATGCTGAAAACCCACCTTTTCACTACTGCCTTTGACTCCTAACCCTACTCATTTGCCCTCCTTCTCTCCTGTTCCTCTTTACCAGTAATTCCCTTGCCTGTAAATGTCTTGTCTGTCTGTTTTTACCTAGATTGTAAGCTCTTTGAGCAGGGCTGTCTCTGTGTGTCTCATGTTCAGCGCTGCGTACACCTGGTAGCGCTATACAAATGTTATTATTATTAGTAGTAGTAGTAGTAGTAGTCTGTCGCTGCGCTTTCGAAGGTGAGGCGCTTAAGGTCAGTGCAGAGGGCCCGGGGGTGGAGAGAGGGCCCGGTGACGGGAGGAGGGGGGCCTGGTGACCACGGGTGGGGGGGCCCCAGGGACGGCCTTGTCCCGGGCCTGGCCCAGTCTCTCGGCGGCCCTGCCCATAGCTACGCCACTGCAGCAGAGCTTTTTAGGGCTGAAGTCCAGTACTAAAAGCTCATCACAAGAAAATCAGGAAGGGCTTAAAAGTGCCTTTGACCAATACTGTCAGATTAAAGTTCACATAGTTGATACGATCTTGATAAATCTCACACTGTTTACTGGACCCAGCTTTAGGAACTGAGGCCCAGATGATCAAAAGCAAACGCGGGTGCTAGAGGTCATTAACGGCGGACTAGCGCCCACATTTGCTTGCATCCCAGGATCAGAGTTGGCGAGCACGTGTAACAACACGCTTGCCGGCTCTGAGCACTAATAGCATGGAAATACATGCTAAAGAGGGACATTAGTATTCTTCCCCAATGCTCAGTGGGCAGCGGGCAAAACTAGCGCACTGCTACCACTGTAAACTCTATGCCAGCTCAGACCTTGAGTTAGGGCTTACGCAGTACTTTTTTGTGCCAGTACGGCGTACCGGCACCTTTTTTTCCCAGGGTCAGCTTATATGCCCGCCCTTAGCTCCCCGACAGCCCTGCTTTCTGTTCCTGCCGCCCAGCATTTAAATCTTTTATTTTTTTTTTTTACCTGAAGTCGCAGCACCGGAGGTGGCGTTAGTGAAAGCAGCAGGCTCGCCACCTCCAGCCTTCCCTTCCCTCTCAGACTTATCCCACCCTAGCGGAAACAGGAAACTATGTCAGAGGAAGGCAGGACAAGTCTGAGAGGGAAGGGAAGGCTGGAGGAGGCGAGCCTGCTGCTTTCACTAACGCTGCAGCTGACACTGCTACTTCAGGTAAAAAAAAATTAAAGATTTAAACACGGGGCAACAGGAATAGAAAGCAGGGCTGTCGGGGAGCTAAGGATGGGCAGGTGGGACTGGGGTTGGTACTGGAACTCGACGGGGGCTGAAAAGGGGGGGGGGGCAGGTGGAGGCTGGGGCGAGTTACTGGACATGGATGTGAAGAGAGGATAGGGGGAAAAGGAGAATCACTGGACATGGATGGGAGGGCAGAGGAGAAGCACTGGAAATGGATGAGAGGGGAGGGCAGGGGAGAAAAGAGAAATCGCTGGACATAGATGGGAGGGGAGGGCCGAGGAGAATCGTTGGACATGGAGGGGAGAATAGGGGAGAGAAGAGAATAGCTGGACATGGTTGGGAGGAAAGGGTAGGGGAGAGAGCAGAGTTGCTGGACATGGATGGATGGAGGGAGGGAAGGGCTGGAGAAATGCTGGAGCTGGACATGTATGGAGGAGAGGGAATACAGGAAGGAGATGCACATGGATGGAGGACAGGGGAGAGAGCAGAAATGTTGGAGGGAAGGAAAGATAGAGGAAGGAGATGCACACGTTTGGAGGGGAAGGGAGAGAGAAGAAATACGGGACATGGATGGAGGGGAGGGAAGACAGAGGAAGTAGATGCACATGGATGGAGTGGAGGTGGAGAGGAGAAATGCCGGACATGGATGGAGGAGAGGGAAGACGGAGGAGGAGATGCACATGGATTTAGGGAAGAAAGGAGAAATTCTGAACATGGATGGAGGGGAGAAGAGAGGAGAAATGCTGGACATGGATGGAGGGGAGAAGAGAGGAGAAATGCTGGACATGGATGGAGGGGAGAAGAGAGGAGAAATGCTGGACATGGATGGAGGGAGAGAGGAAAAATGCTGGTTGTGGATGGAAAGAGGAAGGAGATGCATATTGACGAGATGAGGGAAAGGGAAAAGAGTAGAAAAACTGCACATGGCTGGATAATTAGGCAAACGCTGGATCTACTCTATACCTCCTCCAGTCAAGTCCACGGAGGACCCAGCTTTTACCTATGGATGCAGGGCAAGAAATGAAGAAGAAAGGAGGAAAGTAAAGAAATAAATGGAAAGGAAGCCCTTGAAACAGAGTTAAGAGGACAGATAGCAGCAGAATCAGATACTGGGCCAGCATGATCAGAAAAACAAAGTCACCAGACAACAAAGGTAGAAAAAATCATTTTCTTTTCATTTTAGTGTTTGGAAGATGTCCAATTTGAGAATGTATATCTGTTGTCTTTTTTTGCACTGGGTATTCTGGAGCTGTAACAGTTTATAGAAATTATTTAAAATGAAAAAAAAAATAACAAGTTACTTTTTTCTCTTATATTGTTATAGTATGTTCAATGGCACTGTTTATATGTGCCACGGCTGATATAAGGGGTGTGGCTACTGTGGGTGTGGCTACCATAGGAGCAAAGCCATTGATGGTGGCCCTGCCCATAATAAGTACCGGTACCTTTTTTCCTACAAAGAAAGCACTGGGTTTATAGAGCATTGGGGAGGAATGGGGAGCCTTGTCCAGCAGTCATCTGCATCCTAGCAGGCTTCCCCATCCTCCCAACCTGAGACCCAAAACTAACAAGAGCCCCCCCCCCTACAGGAGCCCCAACCCCCAACCTATGCAAATGACATGGGGCCTGAAGTCCAGCGGACCTCCAGTCCCCCCAACCTCCCCAACACAAGGGTACAGGGGGCTGGAGATCTGATGGATCTCTAGTCCCCCTAACCCCCTTCACACCTCCCAAAAAGCTCTGATGGCCCAGTGGACTGTAAACCCAACCCCCTACCTGGTGGTCTAGCGGCCCCCTCTCCCCCGATACCTCTATGATGGAGGAGGGAGTAGAACTCTCCCTCCTCTTCCAGCTCAGCCTTTAAAATTGTGGCACCCTGCCCTGCCCAGTGCGTCCTGGGTTACATTGGGCGGGGCTTTCCTACAATAAAAGGGAACAGTGAGGGGCTTCTGATCATCAGCACCTGAGTCCTCACTCAGCCTCCACCTCCCACTTACCAGGTGTCATGCAGACCTGGTATCTCCCACAGGGCTGTTTGTGTGTTTCAAAAAGAATTCACAGGAGTCCAATGGGTAACGTCCTTAGCAATTTCCATCTCCTACCTTGAAAGCAAAATATAGTTTCTTGGCAGGCAGCTGTTCCCTCTTCCTTCACAAATTCCATTAATGTCTGTTCTCTCTCCGTGTCATCGTCTTCCTTGTAAGACACAGCCAGCTTCATCCCTCCTCTGCCTCGCTGTGTCTCCATTACATACTGCTTATTAAGCCAGGGATATTGGGCTAGATCTGAATCCTGGTCCACCCACAAGGACTGATTCCTATACTTCCAGGATGGAGCTAAAAGACTGGGGTCCCTCCCCTCCCATGTAGAGTTACTTATTTGTGGAGACAAAAAAAACAGGACACAAAAATAAAATGCCACCCCACCCTGCCCCTCTCCCACCCCTGCCTCTACCACCCCCCCCCCCCCCACAGCCACACCGCACCCCATCACACAGTCACCTTGACCTTGACTTGACCCCCCAAGAAAGCCAGATTCCATAATCAGTGAAAATACTGGTAAAAGTAACAGAAATGCTGCATTTTCTTCCATACTCTTCTAAATACAAAATTTTAAAAGATGTACATTTTCAAAAAAAGCTAACATCCATGAGCAGCATGCCCCACTTTCCTTTCTCTCCCATCCATGAGCAGCATGTCCTCCTCTCCTCTTCATCCCCTTCTATCCATGTGAAACCCCCTCTGTGAGGTGGGTTTGATGAGAGGAAAGAAAAAGATAATCTAGTCAGAGTATTTTTAAAACTGAAACTGGTTTATTCTGTCTAAAGGTGACCTGCCAGTTTGCTGGCTTGGTAGAATTACACAGGAAGGCTGCTGATTGAATTTTGGCACAGTTTACTGGAGGGGGAGGATGGACCCTGCAGCAGCGTACGTGCAAATGGAGACAAGCAGATGGGTTGATGGGATCATTCCAGGTACTTTAAGGGGATTAATTGGCTGAAATCAAATAAAGCTTGTGGGACAGACTATGCATACACATTGTATGAGAAGAGCTGAATCAGAATAAGGAAATAAAAACCTACTTCCCATGATTTAGGGGAGAGGAAAATGGGTGGCATGGTGGGATTTCACACAGTGTTGCCAGATGGGCGGTTTTCCTATCCAATTGGGCAGGTTTCCACGACCAGCTACGGGAAATTTTTGAAGGCTGTGGGTTTTGGGCAGTGTCGGAGGCGGGGTTAATGACATCAAGAGGCGGGGTTAATGACGTTGGAGGCGGGTTAATGATGTCGGGGGGGGTCTCGGAGGCGGGGTTTGACTTTGTGCGGTTTTGGGCTCGAAAATGTTTTAAATCTGGCAACATTGATTTCACAGAGAAGAGAGATTTTGGAAGGATTTGATTCATGCTGAACCATTTAAATGGTTCTCTTTGGGTGTGAAGATTGCTGTCTAGGGGGGAAACCCTGGAACTGGTGATTACAGAGTCTTGATAAAAAACAGGTAAATCTGAATCCCAGCAGGGAAAGTGCTCTGAATATACACAGAAAGTGGAAGCCCTTGAATGCCTTCCGGAGTAGCTCAGTCAGGGCAGAAGAAGGAGCTGCAGCCCTTCAGAGCAGAAGAAAAGGCAGTCCTTCCATGTTAAATTGTACAGCGCTGCGTAACCCTAGTAGCGCTCTAGAAATGTTAAGTAGTAGTAGTATTACATATAGCAGTGATTTAACCAGAGCTGAGATTGTGATGTCATAATGCCTCATTCCACCAATGCCTAAGAGCCAACCTCATCAGTGATGTCACAATGGCTTGATTGTCCTATATTTGTCTCACTCTTATCTATTAGATTGTAAGCTCTTTGAGCAGGGACTGTCTCTCTTTGTTAAATTGTACAGCGCTGCGTAACCCTAGTAGCGCTTTAGAAATGTTAAGTAGTAGTAGTAGTGCCTAGGGTTGAGAAGAGTAGAGGTAGCTCTCTAGAGGGAACCCCCCAGGACTGTTAAGGGCTCATAGTGTGAACTTCAAACCACCCTGAGAAAAACTGCACTGGCTTCCAATTAAGGAACATATCGCATTCAAAATCTGCATGACAGTTCACATGGAGGGGCATAATCGAAAGGCGCCGGCCAAATAGATGGGTGGCCATCTAAATGGCCGGCGCTGTAAAGCGGGGGCTGAACCGTATTATCGAAAAGGATAGCCAGCTATCATTTGTTTCGATAATACGGTTGGAGCCAGCCAAATGTCAGCATTTGGGCCGGCTGTAGAGATGGCCGGCATCGGTTTCCGGCAATAATGGAAACTAATGCCGGCGATCTCAAACCCGGCCAAATGCAAGGTATTTGGTCGTGGGAGGAGCCAGCATTTGTAGTGCACTGGCCCCCCTGACATGCCAGGACACCAACCAGGCACCCTAGGGGGCACTGCAGTGGACTTCACAAATTGCTCCCAGGTGCATAGCTCCCTTATCTTGGGTGCTGAGCCCCCCAAAACCCACTCCCCACAACTGTACACCACTACCATAGCCCTAAGGGTTGAAGGGAGGCACCTACATGTGGGTACAGTGGGTTTTGGGGTTTTTTGGAGGGCTCAACATTTACCACCACAAGTGTAACAGGTAGGGGGGGGGGGGCCTGGGTCCACCTCCCTGAAGTGCACTGCACCCACTAAATACTGCTCCAGGGACCTGCATACTGCTGTCAGGGAGCTGGGTATGACATTTGAAGCTGGCAAAAAAAAAAAAAAAAAAATATATATATATACAGTGGGGGAAATAAGTATTTGATCCCTTGCTGATTTTGTAAGTTTGCCCACTGACAAAGACATGAGCAGCCCATAATTGAAGGGTAGGTTATTGGTAACAGTGAGAGATAGCACATCACAAATTAAATCCGGAAAATCACATTGTGGAAAGTATATGAATTTATTTGCATTCTGCAGAGGGAAATAAGTATTTAATCCCTCTGGCAAACAAGACCTAATACTTGGTGGCAAAACCCTTGTTGGCAAGCACAGCGGTCAGACGTCTTCTGTAGTTGATGATGAGGTTTGCACACATGTCAGGAGGAATTTTGGTCCACTCCTCTTTGCAGATCATCTCTAAATCATTAAGAGTTCTGGGCTGTCGCTTGGCAACTCGCAGCTTCAGCTCCCTCCATAAGTTTTCAATGGGATTAAGGTCTGGTGACTGGCTAGGCCACTCCATGACCCTAATGTGCTTCTTCCTGAGCCACTCCTTTGTTGCCTTGGCTGTATGTTTTGGGTCATTGTCGTGCTGGAAGACCCAGCCACGACCCATTTTTAAGGCCCTGGCGGAGGGAAGGAGGTTGTCACTCAGAATTGTACGGTACATGGCCCCATCCATTCTCCCATTGATGCGGTGAAGTAGTCCTGTGCCCTTAGCAGAGAAACACCCCCAAAACATAACATTTCCACCTCCATGCTTGACAGTGGGGACGGTGTTCTTTGGGTCATAGGCAGCATTTCTCTTCCTCCAAACACGGCGAGTTGAGTTCATGCCAAAGAGCTCAATTTTTGTCTCATCTGACCACAGCACCTTCTCCCAATCACTCTCGGCATCATCCAGGTGTTCACTGGCAAACTTCAGACGGGCCGTCACATGTGCCTTCCGGAGCAGGGGGACCTTGCGGGCACTGCAGGATTGCAATCCGTTATGTTGTAATGTGTTACCAATGGTTTTCGTGGTGACAGTGGTCCCAGCTGCCTTGAGATCATTGACAAGTTCCCCCCTTGTAGTTGTAGGCTGATTTCTAACCTTCCTCATGATCAAGGATACCCCACGAGGTGAGATTTTGCGTGGAGCCCCAGATCTTTGTCGATTGACAGTCATTTTGTACTTCTTCCATTTTCTTACTATGGCACCAACAGTTGTCTCCTTCTCGCCCAGCGTCTTACTGATGGTTTTGTAGCCCATTCCAGCCTTGTGCAGGTGTATGATCTTGTCCCTGACATCCTTAGACAGCTCCTTGCTCTTGGCCATTTTGTAGAGGTTAGAGTCTGACTGATTCACTGAGTCTGTGGACAGGTGTCTTTCATACAGGTGACCATTGCCGACAGCTGTCTGTCATGCAGGTAACGAGTTGATTTGGAGCATCTACCTGGTCTGTAGGGGCCAGATCTCTTACTGGTTGGTGGGGGATCAAATACTTATTTCCCTCTGCAGAATGCAAATAAATTCATATACTTTCCACAATGTGATTTTCCGGATTTAATTTGTGATGTGCTATCTCTCACTGTTACCAATAACCTACCCTTCAATTATGGGCTGCTCATGTCTTTGTCAGTGGGCAAACTTACAAAATCAGCAAGGGATCAAATACTTATTTCCCCCACTGTATATATTATATTTTGGATGGGAGGGGGTTGGTGACCACTGGGGGAGTAAGGGGAGGTGATCCCCGATTCCCTCCGGTGGTCATCTGGTCAATTGGGGCACTTTTTTGAGGCTTGGTCCTAAAAATAAATGGACCAAGTGAAGCCGGCGAAATGCTCGTCAGAGCCGGCCATCTTTTTTCCATTATCGGCTGAAGCCAGCCATCTCATAACCATGTCCCCGTCCCGCCTTCCATAACCCTTCCAAAACGCCCCCTTTAGCTTTGGCTGGCTCTGCGACGGAAAGCAGTTGGAGCCGGCCAAAATCGGCTTTCCATTACACCGATTTGGCCGGGTTCATGAGATGGCCGGCCATCTCCCAATTTGTGTCGGAAGATGGCCGGCGATCTCTTTCGAAAATAAGCACGTTAGTTAACAAAAATAAATAAATAATAAAACAATTGGATTTGTGCACTTGCATAAATTATTTTCAAGTTCTTTTCTAAGTCACACATTTGCGCTTATTTGACACAAATTGTACGTTTATGTTCTTTATACACCATTATTTAGCACATGTTCATTTGGGGGGGTTAACCTTGCTGCAACAAGGGGCATAGCTAGACTTCAGTGGGAGGGGGGGCCAGAGCCCGAGGTGAGGGGGTACATTTTACCCCCCCCCCCCAGCGCCACCGACACTCCCCCCGCCATTGCCGATCCCCCGCCGCCACCACCACCAACGTTGACCCCTCCCTGCCGACAGCCCTCTCGACCCACCCTCCTGCCGCCAACCCTCCCCCGCCGTCTCCGTCGCTTACCTTTGCTGGCGGGGGACCCCAACCCCCGCCAGCCGAGGTCCTCTTCTTCCTTGGTTCTGTTTCTGAGTCTGACGTCCTGCAGACTCAGAAGAAGAGGACCTCGGCTGGCGGGGGTTGGGGTCCCCCGCCAGCAAAGGTAGGCGACGGCGACGGCGGGTTGACGTTGGGTTGACGGCGGGTTGGCGGCGGGAGGGGGGTCAAAACGGTCGTCGGCAGGGGAGTCCAGGGCCAAATCTACGGGGGCCCAGACCCCCCCTGGCCCCACGTAGCTACACCCCTGGCTGCAACCCTATGTTCATTTTGCTTTTATTTCTTAGTCTATCCTTCAACCAAGCAAACCGCTTTTAGAGTTTTCTCTTCTTTTTTTTTTTCATTTATCCCCATACGTTTGTATTTATTTATTATTTATCCTTATATTTCTTTATTTATTAGACCATCAGACATCATTATTTGTAGCTGTTTAGTTCTACTTTCTGGACAAACAACTGCAAGGTTAGTGTGCCTTTCTTTCCCCTCTTGTAAGAGCACGTGGAGGGGCATAACTGAACGAAAACGTCTATCTCCTTGGGCGTTTATCTCCGAGAACGGGTCCGTGAAGGGGCGGACCGAACCGTATTTTCGAAAAAAATAAACGTCCATGTTTTATTCGACAATTTGTGAGCTGGGCGGTTTTTTTTTTCAGCGATAATGGAAAATGAAAGCGCCCAGGTCAAAAACGAATAAATCCAAGGCATTTGTTCGTGGGAGGGGCCAGGAGTCGTAGTGCACTGGTCCCCCTCACATGCCAGGACACCAACCGGGCACCCTAGGGGGCACTTTCACAAAAACAAAAAAAAAGGTAAAAGAGCTCCCAGGTGCATAGCACCCTTCCCTTGTGTGTTGAGCCCCCCAAATACCCCTCAAAACCCACTGCCCACAAGTCTACACCATTACTATAGCCCTAAGGGGTGAAGGGGGGCACCTACATGTGGGTACAGTGGGTTTGGGGGGCGGTTTGGAGGGCTCCCATTTACCAGCACAAGTGTAACAGGTGGGGGGGGGGTGGGCCTGGGTCCACCTGCCTGAAGTCCACTGCACCCCCTAACAACTGCTCCAGGGACCTGCATACTGCTGCCAAGGAGGTGGGTATGACATTTGAGGGTGAAAATAAAAAGTTGTGAAACATCATGTTTTGTGGTGGGAGGGGGTTAGTGACCACTGGGGGAGTCAGGGGAGGTCATTCCCGATTCCCTCTGGTGGTAATCTGGTCATTTAGGGCACTTTTTGGGGCCTTATTCGTGAAAAAACAGGGTCCAGGAAAAGTGCCCTAAATTCTAGCTACAAACGCATACTTTTTTTCCATTATCGGCGAAAGGCGCCCATCTCTCCTCGGCCGATAACCACGCCCCAGTTCCACCTTCGCCACGCCTCCGACACGCCCCCGTCAACTTTGTACGCTTCCGCGATGGAGTGCAGTTGAAAACGTCCAAAATCGGCTTTCCACTATACAGATTTATTCGTTTTTGTGAGATAAACGTCTATCTCCCGATTTGGGTCGAAATCTAGGCGTTTTTCTCTTTCAATTATAAGGTGGAAAGTAATGCAGCTTTAGAAGCAGATTTTCCATATTTGTCTTCTTCACCCGGATACATGCACTTTTCATATCACAGTTTATTTATTGATTTTGGCAACTTATTCATGTTTGTCATTTTTCTAACCACTTTTCAATGTTCAGACAGCCTTACGTTTTATCCAGCTCCATAGAAGTTCACATGACCTCGTTTACAACAGATCGGTCAAGGTCGGTATTTTCCAGACGAACCCTACAGGTCCTCTTTGCTCCTACATAATACATCAGAAAATCTATCAGAAACAGTTCTTTCAATGGGACTAGGACAAACAGCATTCCACGACACACAAAAAGGGGAGGAAAAAAAACCCCTCAGTTGAACCACCCAGCCAACCACAATTATAAGGCGTGGACACAGCTCACCATCACAGGTTAAAAAAAAAACTCCACTGAAAAGAGTGCACAAAATGACTTCAAACTGTCCCACAGAGTCACTAATGCAAGTGGATGGTCAAAGGAGACAGAAAGTATCAGTCACTAATGTAACCAGTACGTAGGTACGTGGGGCCGTGGGGGCCTGCCCCCCCCCCCCCAGTTTGCTCTGGGCAGGGCTGATGAGAGGAGGGGACAGGGGGGACAGAATTCCCCGGGCCCGGGCCTTCGGGGGGGGGGGGTGCCCGGCGCTGCCGCCGCAATCCGCCCGCCCTCCGTCGCTCCCTGGCATTGAACTTAAGCGCCTCGCCTTCGAAAGCACAGCAAGCAACGGCAGACCACTCCTTCCTTCCGTGTCCCACCCTCGCTTGACGTAACTTCCACGAGGGCGGGACACGGAAGGAAGGAGTGGTCTGCCGCTGCTTGTTGCTGCGCTTTCGAAGGTGAGGCGCTTAAGGTCAGTGCAGAGGGCCCGGGGGTGGAGAGAGGGCCTGGTGGCGGGTGGAGGGGGCCCGGCGACCTCGGGTGTGGGGGGGCCCGTGGGCAGCCTTGTCCTGGGCCTGGCTCAGTCTCTCGTCGGCCCTGGCTCTGGGCCCCTGGATTGGCTGGTGGGGGTCCCCAACCTCTGCCAGCTGAAGGCTCCGTCCAGCGCTGGTCTCTGGCGCCACCGTATTGCCTGCCTTGCTCTCTCTTCCGCTCACGTCCGGCACGCTCCTTTTAATGAAATTGAGCATGCTAAAAGGAGCATGCCGGATGTGAGGGGAAGAGAGAGCAGGGCAGGCAATGCGGTGGCGCTGGAGACCAGTGCTGCACAGAGGCTTCAGTTGGCAGGGGTTGGGGACCCCCGTCAGCAAAGATGTACAACAGCGGCAGTACGTGGGGAAAGGCGAGGCGGCGGACCAAAATGTGGCCCCCCACCTTGGGCTTTGGCCCCCTCCGACCTCAAGGTATGGCTACGCCCCTGAATATAACTCGATCATAGCTTGTTGGCAGCATAATACTCATCCGTCTTCTTATTCTTCAATAGGAGGCATACCATCCTGTCCATAAATGCCATGTACCCAACAGGGATTCCCTGTTTCGCCAAAGCTGCGTCAGGGGTAGCATTGGAGATAATAATCCTGTATTATACCCACTATATACCAAACACCAGTGGGTAACTGAAAAATGAACGCCGACATTTTTCAAAATACTCAAAACCACGCCACTCTCTGCAAAGGACAACCAATATGCATTGGCCAACTCAGTAAACAACGTCACTACTGACCTATGTAATACACAGTATGCTGCATTGGAGAGCTGTGCTTGTGTCCCATTTTTGGCCCAAGACCCTGAAGAAGCAGCGAAACGCTGGCCATCATCGGCTTTGGGCTGGAAGTGAAGGACCGCACAGCCTAGAGCAGCAATCCATTGAGCACCACTTCATAAAGATAAGTGTAATTGTGTGCATTGGATATTGCATAGTGTTCTAGCAGTGATCTACGTTTACAATATCACTCAGAATATCTTTTGACCATAGGCACTAGAAGATGATTCAGATCTGTGGCATTATAAGGTTTTTTGGCCAATGATGATGAGAAGACCGTTTGGTCTGTTTAAGGTCCGTGAGATTGCTTTTGACCTTAGAGCTCTTTGAGGTCATTTTCCTTCAAGTATAGTCATTTTTCAATTTGTGGATTTTTCTGGAATTTGTTGATTGGTTTGTGTTTCCACACCACCTAAAAATTTGTTTAGTGGATTCTGCCTAAAAACTAGCCAGTTTCAACATAGGTGATTAAAGGGGTTATTCAACAGTAAGAACCAGAGAAAAAAATGTAGATAGACGGAGGTCCATAAAGAAAGAAAGTAGGTTGGGACAATGGCAAATCCACAAGGAGTCAAAAGGGAGATTCAAAACAAGAGGTTTATTGATAAAGCACCACGACTAAACAGACCCGACATGGAGCCGTGATTCGGCGAAGGTTGCATGCCTCAGGGGTCACAAACTTTTATGAAGTGCTGTTAAATTGTTCAGTGCCATGGCCTATCAGAACAGCTCTCTATATAATTCCAAATCTTCTCCACCACAAAAGCTTAAGAAAAAGCTTATTGAAGGAATCAGGGCTTCCAAGTTTGTCCTGTTTGTCTGTCCTAATTAGATTGTAAGCTCTGTCGAGCAGGGACTGTCTCTTCATGTTCAAGTGTACAGCGCTGTGTACGTCTAGTAGTGCTGTAGAAATGATAAGTAGTAGTAGAAGTAGTAGTCTTTGGGATTCTGGAATCTTGGTACTCTGAGATTCTAGAATCTTGCTGCTCTTTGGGGTTCTGCACAGAATCTTCCTACTCTTTGGGATTCTGTACGGAATTTTGCTACTCTTTGGGATTCCGGAATCTTGCTACCCTTTACCCTTATCTCTATTTGTCCTGTTTGTCTGTCCTAATTAGATTGTAAGCTCTGTCGAGCAGGGACTGTCTCTTCATGTTCAAGTGTACAGCGCTGCATACGTCTAGTAGCGCTATAGAAATGATAAGTAGTAGTAGAAGTAGTAGTCTTTGGGATTCTGGAATCTTGGTACTCTGAGATTCTAGAATCTTGCTGCTCTTTGGGGTTCTGCACAGAATCTTCCTACTCTTTGGGATTCTGTACGGAATTTTGCTACTCTTTGGGATTCCGGAATCTTGCTACCCTTTACCCTTATCCCTTATTTGTCCTGTTTGTCTGTCCTAATTAGATTGTAAGCTCTGTCGAGCAGGGACTGTCTCTTCATGTTCAAGTGTACAGCGCTGCATACGTCTAGTAGCGCTATAGAAATGATAAGTAGTAGTAGAAGTAGTAGTCTTTGGGATTCTGGAATCTTGATACTCTGAGATTCTAGAATCTTGCTGCTCTTTGGGGTTCTGCACAGAATCTTCCTACTCTTTGGGATTCTGTACGGAATTTTGCTACTCTTTGGGATTCTGGAATCTTGCTACCCTTTGCCCTTATCCCTTATTTGTCCTGTTTGTCTGTCCTAATTAGATTGTAAGCTCTGTCGAGCAGGGACTGTTTCTTCATGTTCAAGTGTACAGCGCTGCATACGTCTAGTAGCGCTATAGAAATGATAAGTAGTAGTAGTAGCAAGTGCTGAAAAACAAAATGAGGGGATATTCAGCAGCACTATCATAGTAACATATAATAGATGGCAGCAGAAAAAGACCCGTATGGTCCATTCAGTCTGCCCAACAATATAAACTCATTACATATGGTATGAAGTGTTACATCATATGTATACCTGGTCTTGATTTATCCTTATTTAAACCACAGGGTTGAAACAATTCCAATATAGTCGCACCACAACTAAATATTATTTCATCCTCACGACTATGTAATAATGCACAAAAAAATTGTATTTATCAACTTATCAAACCTGTAAGCAAAAACGTTTTTTTCTTTCTATAGCTCATTAATTAAACCAACTAATTACACAGAAATCATACTCATGTATCTTTCATTCTCACACATACACTCTTCATACAATTCTCATCACATAACACTTCAGCATTTTAACATATATAAAATACCATCACCTCTTAAACTGCCGCAAGTCATCGATACCATAAATTCAATACGTTAATGGTACATATGCATCTAACTGATACATAGATCACTTTATAATCTTAACTAGACTCATGTGGCTTCTTGTTATCTTGAGCACTTTGTCACTCATTATCTCTAATTGTCATTCACTGTTGTTCGCTAGTGTCCATATAATTACAGAGTCTATCAAGTTATATAATAAGATGTTTCTGTTCGGCTAATTCGCCGCTCTTATTCAGTTCAATAAAAACTTATATGTGAGGTTTTAATGCCCCTGTATAAGACGTTGGTGAGGCCCCACCTGGAGTACTGTGTTCAGTTTTGGAGGCCATATCTTGCGAAGGATGTTAAAAAAATGGAAGCGGTGCAAAGAAAAGCTACGAGGATGGTATGGGATTTACGTTCCAAGACGTATGAAGAGAGGCTTCTGACCTGAACATGTACACCCTGGAGGAAAGGAGGAACAGGGGTGATATGATACAGACGTTCAAATATTTGAAAGGTATTAATCCGCAAACGAATCTTTTCCGGAGATGGGAAGGCGGTAGAACGAGAGGACATGAAATGAGATTGAAGGGGGGCAGACTCAGGAAAGATGTGAGGAAGTATTTTTTCACGGAGAGGGTGGTAGACGCTTGGAATGCCCTCCCGCGGGAGGTGGTGGAGATGAAAACGGTAACGGAGTTCAAACATGCGTGGGATATGCATAGAGGAATCCTGTGCAGAAGGAATGGATCCTCAGAAGCTTAGCTGAAATTGGGTGGCGGAGCAGGTGGGGGGAAGAGGGGGTGGTGGTTGGGAGGCGAGGATAGGGGAGGGCAGACTTATACGGTCTGTACCAGAGCCGGTGATGGGAGGCAGGACTGGTGGTTGGGAGGCGGGAAATACTGCTGGGCAGACTTATATGGTCTGTGCCCTGAAAAGGACAGGTACAAATTCAAGGTAAGGTATACACATATGAGTTTGTCTTGGGCAGACTGGATGGACCATGCAGGTCTTTTTCTGCCGTCATCTACTATGTTACTATGTTACTATGCAGCTTGTGAGATCAGGAACCAAACAGTCACATTGTTATAATTCAAACTGTAATGAATCTTCTGACTTTGATGTCATAGACCAATTTTCAGAAACACATCAATTCTTTCAGGACCCTTGCCATTTTTAGGGCCTAGACCGTAGAAGTCTGCCCGGCACTGGCCTTGTTCTAAAATTTCTGAAGTTGTTGTCAAAGCACCCGGAAAGCTCCACTGCGGTCCATCCAAATCTACTCAGCCTCCATCAGGTCAGAGACTGTAGAAGTCAGCCCAGTACCTGTTTTCCTACCTAATCCCCCTTTGGAGGAGTAGCCTAGTGGTTAGTGCAGTGGACTTTGCGCCTGGGGAACTGGGTTCGATTTCCACTGCAGCTCCTTGTGACTCTGGGCAAGTCACTTAACTCTCCATTGCCCCTGGTACAAAATAAGTACCTGAATATATGTAAACCACCTTGAATATAGTTGCAAAAAACCTCAGAAAGGCAGTATATCAAGTCCCATTTCCCTATTTGAGATTCTACATGGAATGTTGAAACTATTTGTAGATTCTACATGGAATGCTGCTACTACTTGAGATTCTGTTGCTTCTATTTGAGATTATGTTGCTACTATTTAAGGTTCTACATGGAATGTTGCTACTATTCGAGATTCTACATGGAATGTTGCTACTATTGAGATTCTGTTGCTACTATTTGAGATTCTACATGGAATGTTAATGTTGCTATTCCACTAGCAACATTCCCTGTAGAAGCCTGCCCTTGCAGATCAGCAATACAGCCGCGCAGGCTTCTGTTTCTGTGAGTCTGACGTCCTGCATGTACGTGCAGGACGTCAGACTCACAGAAACAGAAGCCTGCGTGGCCACATTGCTGATCTGCAAGGGCAGGCTTCTAGAGGGAATGTTGCTAGTGGAGGAGTAGCCTAGTGGTTAGTGCAGTAGACTTTGATCCTGGGGAACTGAGTTCAATTCCCACTGCAGCTCCTTGTGACTCTGGGCAAGTCACTTAACCCTCCATTACCCCTGGTACAAAATAAGTACCTGAATATATGTAAACCACTTTGAATGTAGTTGCAAAAACTTCAGAAAGGTGGTATATCAAGTCCCATTTCCCTTTCCCCTTTCCCTTATGACATCACAATATCCAAAGTGAGCCAAGTATCAGGCAACAAAGCCACTGTGACATCACTGATGAGGTTGGCTGTTATTGGTGGAATGAGTGAAGGAGTAGCCTAGTGGTTAGTAGAACTGAGTTCAATTCCCACTGCAGCTTCTTGTGACTCTGGGCAAGTCACTTAACCCTCCATTGCCCCTGGTACAAAATAAGTATCTGAATATATGTAAACCGCTTTGAATATAGTTGCAAAAACCTCAGAAAGACGGTATATCAAGTCCCATTTCCCTTTCCCCCTTTCCCTTATGACATCACAATATCCAAAGTGAGCCAAGTATCAGGCAATCAAGCCATTGTGACATCACTGATGAGGTTGGCTCTTATTGGTGGAATGAGTGGAGGAGTAGCCTAGTGGTTAGTGCAGTGGACTTTGATCCTGGGGAACTGAGTTCAATTCCCACTGCAGCTCTTTGTGACTCTGGACAAGTCACTTAACTCTCCATTGCCCCTGGTACAAAATAAGTACCTGAATATATGTAAACCGCTTTGCATGTAGTTGCAAAAACCTCAGAAAGGCGGTATATCAAGTCCCATTTCCCTTCCCCTAAGCTTCTTTGGATCTGACCCTTCTAACCAGGATTCCTTTGTGTTTGTCCCCGGATAGCCGTGCACAAGTGATCTAAATGGGCAGGAGCCTCTCTTGGCCATTTAAATTCCTTTGAATATTGACCACTAAGTGGATGGGGGGGGGGGGAGGGTGCTGGGTATGTTCTGGCTGACACCCTTGCCACCTTAAGTGGCCATGGGTGATGACTGACAAATTTTGGCTTTTTTTCAACATACGTTTGCAAACTATTTAGTCTCCTAGTGCAGCACTGGTAGAGAGGTGAGTTTCAAAGGCTTTATAACCCAGCCTCTGTCTTTCACTGGTAGAGGTCTGATGCTACGGCACCAGGGGGACATGTTAAAGTTTAACTTACATGAGCCATCCGGATTTTTCCCCAGATCCATCTTGCTGCACCATGGGCTAGTGTTCAACCACTGTTCCTTCTAAGCAAAATATATTTAAATTTTTACAATATATATTAACCAAGCCCATTTTGGAAGAAAAAAACATTCTAAAAGCATCTCTTCAAGTGTATTTTTATAGCTTTCTCTCTCAACACATTTCTAGAACGCACCCCTATTAGTAATGTGGATAGAAGGTCCTGATTGTGGAGCATATTAAAATACAGACAGTATGATAGATTTTCCCCGAATATCTGTTAACCTTTCATTCTCTTCGTTTTCCCCTAAAAACCCTTACCTAAAGCTCAGACTCATAATCAAAAGCATTTGACGCTGATGTTGCTCAAGTGACAGATAACAAAATCTTTTAGTGTCAAAAGTCATTTTATTTTTCTGCCAAGGAGAACAAGGCCATGCCTAAACATATTAAAATATTACTCATTTTGACAATAGGGCGACTTCTAGGACATGAGCTATGGCTCCTCTAGAAAAGAAAGGCAATCAGTGTCCTTCATCTTCTAAGACTCACTATAATGCAAAGAATCCATCACATATAATGGAATTGGTGTGTACCTAGAAGGCAAATGACTCTTCCAGTGTGAAATCTGGTTTGAATTGAGCAATTGTAGCCAACCCACATTTCTGATATCTAGAAAAGTTCAACCGATCAAAAGTGAACTTACCTACGGCTTTCTTTAAAAATGGGATGAAATGGCCATTGTTTTATTTAATATACATCCAAACCAAACAGTATGGGTTTTTTTGTTTGTTTCAGATTTTTTTTCTGCCTTTGATGGTTTCTCTTAATTATAGTCTATAAATGCAAATCATTTTGATGAATATCCATGTATGTAATTACGTTCAGTAAAGTAGATCCTTGCAGAGATTTCTGTGGACTTAAAAAGTTGTCTGTATTTTCTTTTGTAAAATGTGCATATTTTAAGGAAGACTTTCTATTCAATGGATGTGATTCTAGAGGTGTCGAGTCGTATTTCCACATGTAAAAGCTTGATATACTCGTGAGCACCTGCATAAACGTACAAGTAGATTTTAGAAAATGCATCACTTTTATTTGAAAGCAGCAGCATTGTAGAATTTTAAGGGGCATGCAGATTTTGCAATGCCAAAAATACATTTGCTGAAGAAACTTTCCTTGCCTGTAAGTAACACCTTCATTGGACTACATATAACTGTCAACGGATATCTTGTTTTAATCTTTGACTTGGGGGACTGCTTGAAGAGGTCATTGTGCTTACCTTTATGGCAGGGGTTCTCAACCCAGTCCTCGGGAAACAACAAAGCCAGTCTGCTTTTCAAAATATCCACAGTTTCTAGAGAGGCTGCATTCTCTGTTATTGGACCATTCATTTCTGCAACCAGTTGCAAGAACAGCTGTGTCATTCGTTGGAGCTCTCTGATTTTATTTATTTATTTATTGCATTTGTATCCCACATTTTCCCACCTCTTTGCAGGCTAAATGTGGCTTACAATACATCATGGATAGTGGAAATAAGAATATACATTTGGTGTTACAGAAGGATATTGGGTTGCATGGTAATGGAATATATGATAGTGGTATAGAATACATTATAAGATATTTCTGGATATATGTGGAGAATATTACATGTGTTGATCTTTGTGGTATATCTTGTCAAAGAGATGGGTTTTCAGTAGTTTGCGGAAGCTGGTCAGTTCATAGATCGCTTTTAGGTTGCTTGGTAACACATTCCAGAGTTGCGTGCTCATATAGGAAAAGGTAGATGCATGCATTACTTTGTATTTTAGACCTTTACGAAACAGCTTAAGACATGTTTCTTTCATCTAGCCTTTTGGGCCAGATTCTATATACCGTGCCTAAAAAAGCCACGTGGAAATAAGTGTATTCTATCAAATTTAGGCACGGTATATAGAATACGCCTTATCAATATTACCGAGTTGATGCGGTCAATGGACACTCAGTTCTACATCTACGTGGATGATGTGCATCTACTCATACCCATTGAACCTGACTTACCTACAGCCCAGAATAAACTGATTACCTGTCTAACATCAATTCAACAATGGGCTAAGCACAACAAACTTTGCCTGAACCCAAGGAAAACCAGGTCCCTAACAAGTGGACACTTACCTGACACCAAAATCTCTTTTGGGAAGTATGAACTCCCTCTCAAATCACAAGTCAGAAACCGTGGAATACAGTAAGATTCAGGGAAAGCTCTGCACAGAGTGGATGAACACAAAATCCCATGGGGTGCAGATACAGAAAAACAAAGTGGGAAGTGGACCAATGATTTCAGGACGTCGAGACTATGGTGGTATAAAGAAGAATAAACTTTATTGTAGGCTCGATACACTACTGTGTTTCGGCCACAGGCCTGCCTCAGGAGTCTAAAAACTCATTTAAAAGAAAAAATGTTTTATAAAATAATCGTGACATAAATACACAAAAGATATTAGTGACATAAATTTTTAAAAAAATATTAAATATATATATAATTCTAAAATTCATGGGGACAAATATGTATACAGTTCTGAATAATAATCTATATATGAAAATCCACAATGAAATGAATTAAATTAAATCATAAAATCTCAAAACACATATTTCACCTACATAAGACACTTACACCAAATAAAACAAAATTTCTTAAAAGGCACATGTTACATGTACAGTTATGTATGGGAGAAATTTCCATAAGATTTCAGTATGGAGTGAATATATTTGTTGCTATAAATTATTCATTATTTATCTTGATCTGTGTAAACAATACCAAGCCTATGTAAACCATACGTAAAGAATATAGTATTGAAAATAGATGTATTGTCCATAATGGAGAAAATCATAAAAATAACATTAAAAATAATCTTTGAATTTATATTTAAATCTGAAATTATGTTTAAATTAGAAGTTTGAATTTGAAATAAGTATTTGAATTAGTAAAATTATGTCTGAAAAGGACCTTTCGTATACTTTAAGGGAGACTCAAAAATCGTAAATTTATGAAGTGCATCAAAAACATTAAAAATATATATATACACTAGTAAAAAAGGCCCGTTTCTGAGACCAATGAAACGGGCGCTAGCAAGGTTTTCATCATAGTGTGTATGTTTGAGACAGTGTGTGTGATAGTGACTGTGTGAGAGAGAGAGAGACAGAGTGAATGTGCGAGTGTGTGTGTGTGTGTGTGTGTGTGTGACATAGAGTGAGGTTGTCTGTGTGAGAGTGTGTTGGCTGGCTGGCTGGTTGGTTGGTTGGGTGGCTGGCTGGCTGTCTCCTTCCGACGTTCAGGCTGGCCGCCTGTCTGCCTGCGTGCCTGCAGGATGCGAGGGCAGGGCAAACACTCATGGGCAAACTTTGATCTACACCACCACAGATTTAGAATGTTGGGACTTATGGAGGCTTCATTAGAATGCTGGAGGTGTGTTTTATATAGAGAGATTTTTACCCTATTATTGGAATGAAAATGAAAAATTAATAATAAAACATGAATAAACTGTCAAAGAATAAAATATTAAAAATAAAAATGGAAGACGAGTGTATATTGCTATATGAATATTTTTAATGCTGTGATTATCTATTGCTTATGTTTGATTATTCTTACTGTTCGTAGCCTTGAGTAAATTCTTTGTAAAAGGTGGTAAATAAATCCTAATAAATAAATAAACAAACATCTTAATGATAGCCCACATTGATAACTACTTCCCTTAGTAAGTTTATGGTGTGTTTCCAATTATTTTTATTTCTGGAACATAAGAATCAGCATACTGGGTCAGATCGATGGTTCATCTAGCCCAGTATCCTGCTTCCAACAGTGGCCAATCCAGGTCACAAGTACCTGACAGAATCCCAAATAGTAGCAAGATTCCAAAATCCCAAAGAGTAGCAACATTCCATGCTACCAGTCCAAGGTACCATATACTAATGAACTCCCCTATATAATTAATGCAAACTATCACAGAAGTTGGAATGCAAAATATGTTCAAACCAATCCCAGAATATTTAAATTGAAGTGGAGACTGTCAGTCATTACGCTAGCAGCCTAATTTTCCAAGCCGTTGTTTATACATGCTATGGCCAGAACCTTTTACAGCAAAAACACAGTAACATAGTAAAGGATGGCAGATAAAGACCTGTATGGTCCATCCAGTCTGCCCAGCAAAATAAACTCATTTTACATGGGATGTGATACTTTATACCCAAGTTTGATTCATCCTTGCCATTCTCTGGGCACAGACCGTAGAAGTCTGCCCAGCACTGTTCTTGTACTGCAAGTTCTGAAGGTAACGTTGAAGCCCCTTAAAATTTACACTCCAGCCCATCCATATCTATTCAGTTACGATCAGGGCGTAGACTGTAGAAGTCTGCCCAGCACTGGTTTTGCTTCGCAGTTTCTGGCATTGCCACCCAATGTCTGCTAAGATTCCGTAGATCAATTCCTTCTAAACAGGATTCCTTGTGCTGTGTACGATGTGGTGGTGATTTTGAGCATATATTTAGACCCTGAAGCAGATGTCAAAACGAGGCATCTCATAGACTATTTCAATTCTGTAACCGATATTCCCACACAGCAGATGTGTCATTGTGCTTTTTTGTGGTCACGGCACTGTTTTCATATTTTGTGGACACATATAATTTGAACATTATTTAATGCAACACAAGTCAATGGACGTAGCAGATATCTCTATATATAAAAGGCACCACCAACGTTCTATGAAGCCTCCAGCCGGAAGTGTGAAGGGGGAGAGATATCCGGTTTCCCCATGAGTGTCTGCCCCGCCCTCGCTCTCTCTGTAACACAGTGAAGGAAAACACAGCAAAGCACGAAATCAAATCGCTCTCTCTGTAACAGTGAAGGACTCAGAGGGGGAAGGGGAGAGAGGGCAGAAGCCCTCACTATCTCTGTAACACAAACACAGCACAGCAGGAAACTTAACACTGAAGGACTCCACTCCGAGGGGGGAGGGGACAGACAGCACAGGGGAAGGGAGAGAGGGCAGAGGGCAGGGACACACACACTCCCACATGCACACAGAAGAAAACCTTGCTAGCCCCCATTTCATTTGCATCAGAAATGGGGCTTTTTTACTAGTTGTTAAATATTACTGACACCATTTATAAAGTTTGGATTACAGATTTATGATGGGTAACACTATTTCCTGCTGTTTTCAGCTTGTGTGCTCTGGCCATGGCATGTATGGAAAATTAGGCTGCTAACATGATTATTGACGGTCTTCGCTTCAATTTAAATATTCTGGGTTTGATTTGAATGTATGCTGCAATCCATCTTTTGTGTTAGTTTGCGTTACTTATATAGGGGAGTTCATTAGTATAAGATATTTGGCATGCCTTCCTTTGGGATACTTACATAAGTACATAAGCATCACCATGCTGGGACAGACCAAGGGTCCATCGAGCCCAGCACCCTGTCACCGACAGCGGCCAAAAGAACAAGCAATTTGTCCCGCCCATCCTAGAAATACTGTATTATTCCCTCGTCCATTCAATAACATTCTTTGGCTTTTTCCTCCAGGAAGCCATCCAACCCTTTTTTGAAGTCCGCTAAGTTAACCGCCTTAACCACCTTTTCCGGCAGTAAATTCCAGAGTTTAACTACGCATTGAATGAAGAAAAATTTCCTCCAATTCATTTTAAATTTACCACACTGCAGCTTCATCGCATGCCCCCTTGTCCTAGTATTTTTGGAAAGCGTAAACAGACGCTCCACATCGACCCGTTCCGTTCCACTCATTATCCTATAGACCTCTATCATATCTCCCTTCAGCCGTCTTTTCTCCAAGCTGAAGAGCCCCAGCCTCTTCAGCCTATCCTGATAGGGAAGCCGTCCCATCCCCTGTATCATCTTTGTCGCCCTTCGCTGCACCTTTTCCAATTCCACTATGTCTTTTTTGAGGTGAGGCAACCAGAATTGGATAGCAGTGGTTTTCCCCTTTTTTTTAATTTTTATTTGTTACATTTGTATCCTACATTTCCCCACCTATTTGTAGGCTCAATGTGGCTTACATATGGACCTTTCCTCCGGAAACTTTTCCAAAACGTTTTAAACACAGATATGCTGACTGCTGTTACCACATGCTCTGGCAACAAGTTCCAAAGCTTAACTATTCCTTGGCTGAAAAAAAATATTTCCTCCTGTTCATTTTAAAGACATTACCATGTAACTTCATTGAGTGTCCCGTAGTCATACCGTGTTTCCCTGAAAATAAGACACTGTCTTATATTAATTTTTGCCCCCAAAAATGCGCTAGGTCTTATTTTCAGGGGCTGTCTTATTTTTCGGGGAAACATCGGGGTTGCATCGGGGTTGGCCCGCCCGCCTGCCATCGCTCCCGGAACTAACCTTAAACGCCTCCTTTCACCTTCGCAGCAAGCAGCAGCAGGGCAGGCCACTCCTTCCTTCCGTGTCCCGCCCTCGCCTGATGTAACGTCCATGAGGGCGGGGCACAGAAGGAAGGAGAGGTCTGCCATGCTGCTGCTTGCTGCGAAGGTGAAAGGAGGCGTTTAAGGTTAGTTCCTGGAGCGACGGAGGGTGGGTGAAGGGGGGGGGCCCGGCGACCTCGGGTGGGGGGGCAGCACGGGGGCGGCCTAGTCTGGCTCTCGGCGGCCCTGCTTGCAAACAAAAATTTGCTACGTCTTACTTTCGGGGGAGGCCTTATATCTACCAATTCAGGAAAACCTCTACTAGGTCTTATTTTCTGGGGATGTCTTACTTTCAGGGAAACAGGCTAGTACTTCTTGAAAGAAGAAAAAAATCGATTCACATTTACCCATTCTACACCACTCAGAATTTTGTAATCCTCTATCATATCACCCCCCCCCCCCCCCAGTTGTCTCTTCTACAAGCCGAAGAGCCCTAACCTCTTAAGCCTTTCCTCAAATGACAAGAGTTCCACCCCCTTAATCATTTTGGTCACCCTTTTTGGAACCTTTTCTAATTCCACAATCGTTTTGAGATATGGTGACCAGAATTCCTCACAATACTCAAGGTGCGGTCACATCATGGAGAGATACAGAGGCGTCATAATATTCTTTGTCTGATTTTCAATCCCTTTCCTAATAATTACTAGCATTCTGTTTGCTTTTTTGGCCACTGAGCAGAAGATTTCAGCATATAGTTCATGAAAACGCCGAGACCTTTTTCTTGAGTACTGACTCCTAAGCTAATCAATAGAAATAAAACAAAATAAAACATGAAAAAGAAAATAAGATGATACCTTTTTTATTGGACATAACTTAATACATTTCTTGATTAGCTTTCGAAGGTTGCCCTTCTTCGTCAGATTAGAAATAAGCAAATGTTGGTAGATGACAGTATATATAAGTGAAACATCAAAGCATTTCAGTGACAGTCTAACAGGATGGGGGTGGATAGGTGAGAGACAGGAAGAGGGTCAGGTGAGATATGCATGGAGACAGGAGGGTGACAAAGCAGTACAATTTTATGGTTTATAATGGGCTAGAAAACCCAGATCTTTGTTAAATCCCGTCTGATGGTTGTCAAAATATTAAATCATTCTGACTTCAAAGGTCTTACGTTCCTGTATTGTTTTAAAGTTCCCTTTCAGGATTCTTACCATGAAATCACTGGTACAGTGTTCTGGTTTTGTAAAGTGCTGCCCCACAGGCGTGACATCTTTATTGGTACTAGCATTTTTCATATGGTGTCTATGTAAATTAAATCTCTTCTTTAGCATCTGACTTGTTTCTCCAATGTAGCAGCTTTCATTGCATTTTTTACACTGAATGATATATACCACATTGGAAGATGAGTACGTGAAAGATTCCTTAATGTTGAATATTTTTCCTTTGTGAATGACCGTGGGGTCCTGTGAAATGTTTTGGCATAGTTTGCAGCTGGATATATTGCAAGGATGTGTGCCATTCTTTTCTTTTTGAGTCTGTGTTGGGAGCTTACTTCTAATTAGCTTGTGTTTTAAGTTGGCTGGCTGTCGGAAGCTGGAACCTAACATCGGGTAACTATGATTTGGATTATTGTTCCCAATGTGCATCCCTTTGCATTTGCCCATGTTAAATTTCATCTGCCATTTGGATGAATTTCCTAAGGTCTTCCTGCAATTTTTCACAATCCGCAGGCATTTTTAACAACTTTGAATAGTTTTATCTCATCTGAAAATTTGCATTTACAGTTATTTCATTTATAGCCCGCTAATACCAATAAAATAGTTCAAAGCGGGTTACAACAAAGATACTAGAGTACACAAGAAAGAATCTAGGATGTAACAATGATTAAACAACATGATCCTAACAATATACATCATGCTATAGTGTGGAGGAGTGGCCTAGTGGTTAGGGTGGTGGACTTAGGTCCTGGGGAACTGAGGAACTGAGTTCGATTCCCACTTCAGGCACAGGCAGCTCCTTGTGACTCTGGGCAAGTCACTTAACCCTCCATTGCCACATTGAGCCTGCCATGAATGGGAAAGCACGGGGTACAAATGTAACAAAAAAAAAATAGATACTATTGGAGATTCTACATGGAATGTTGCTACTACTGGAGATTCTACATGGAATGTTGCTATTCCACTAGCAACATTCCATGTAGAAGGCTGTGTAGGATTCTGTTTCTGAAGCCTGTGCGGCCACATTGGTGATCTGCAAGGGCCGACTTCTACATGGAATGTTGGAGTTGCAACATTCCACGTAGAATCTCAAATCATAGCAACAGTGGAGGAGTGGCCTAGTGGTTAGGGTGGTGGACTTTGGTCCTGGGGAACTGAGGAACTGTTCGATTCCCACTTCAGGCACAGGCAGCTCCTTGTGACTCTGGGCAAGTCACTTAACCCTCCATTGCCCCATGTAAGCCGCATTGAGCCTGCCATGAGTGGGAAAGCGCAGGGTACAAATGTAACAAAATAAAATAGATACTATTGGAGATTCTACATGGAATGGAATGTTGCTACTACTGGAGATTCTACATGGAATGTTGCTATTCCACTAGCAACATTCCATGTAGAAGGCTGCTCAGGCTTCTGTTTCTGTGAGTCTGACGTCCTGCACGTACGTGCAGGACGTCAGACTCACAGAAGCAGAAGCCTGTGCGGCCACATTGGTGATCTGCAAGGGCCGGTGGTGGACTTTGGTCCTGAGGAACTGAGTTTGATTCCCACTTCAGGCACAGGCAGCTCCTTGTGACTCTAGGGCAAGTCACTTAACCCTCCATTGCCCCATGTAAGCCGCATTGAGCCTGCCATGAGTGGGAAAGCGCAGGGTACAAATGTAACAAAAAAAAAAGGTATTTCCCTAATAGATGTTCATGAAACAACCATGTCTTCAGATCTTTCTTAAAGATAGTGTAGCTGGGCATGCAACTTACAACAGGTGATAAAAGGACCATACCATAGCAGACTGATAGGAAAACAAGTTTGTAAACAATTTGAAGTAATTCCCTGAGGACTGGGAAAGAAAACAAACATAAATGACGAAAGTTGTAATGTACAGCTGAAATAGGATAACATACTAAAGGAAGCATATATGAAGGACATAAGCCATAAGCTATCTTAAATAACAGACAACTCAATTTGAAAAGCAGCCTGGCTTCCACTTTGAACCATCTGTTTATTTGATCACTTCACTCCTTGTTCCTACTTTCAGATCATTTATAGATATATTAAAAATCAATGGTCTTGGTTACAGTACAGATCCATTTTCTACTCCACTATTCACCTTTCTCCATTGAGAGAATTGGCCATTTAACCTGACTCTGTTTTCTATTTTTTTGATAGTTTCCGATCAACAGCAAGACGTTCTCCTATCCTGTGACTTTCTAATTTTCTCAGGAGTCTGTCTTGAGGGACTTCATAACACTGTAGGTCTGTAACAACTAGACTTTAACTAAGGCAAAAAATATTATACCCTCTAACCAATCTAACATCTACCCTTTAATGTACCAATCAGCCAGGAGCCATTTCTGGTCAATTAAATCATGTTGAATATCGACCCTTATGAGTTTATCTTGTTGGGCAGACAGGATGGACCATGCATATTCATTAAGGATAGCCTGAAAATCCAGCTGGCTGGTGATCCCTCAGGACAAGTTTGAGAGCCATTGATCTAGATGACCTCTAGAGATCCTTTTTGTCCATATGGCATACATATTTTTTGAATAAATATATTTTTACGTAGAGTCCGGTAAGTCCAAGACTTAAATTATACATTTTGTACTTCCTACAAAATGTATCAGACTGACTAATTTGGTTCTCTGAGTAGGTGCAATGTAAAAAGCTCAGAATAGAAAATAAGATTAGCATAATAATTGCTCAAGTCCCCGTGATTTATCTTTTTCCCATATTACGTTTCATTTCTATTTCTTAAAACAAAGATAATTTGAAAACATGGCAATGCCCTAGCTTTTTTTAGTTGAGTCCTGACTATTCATAGACACCCAAAATTATTATTATAACATATCAGCAGTCATCATAATACCTGATACCATGCCAATGCCTATATGTGTCTCTAGGTGTGATGATACCATTTCAACAGTAATGTTAACACTCTAATCCACCACCACGCTCACCATCTTTTTCACATAATTTCTCAATTACTAATTATAAAATGAATATGATATGATATTTCACCAAGATCCATCTGGATTTGCTCTTGAGCAGTGGTTCTCTACCCAGCCCTTGGGCCAGTCCTAGCCAGTTGGGTTTTTAGGATAGCCAGGATGAATCTACATGAGACTTATTTGTATACGATACTACCTTGGAATGAAAATCTATCTTGTGCATAGTCATTATGGATATCCCTACAGCATTAGCGCCCCCCCCCCCCTCCTTGGGTGCAGCGTTGTCCATTCCTCCCGGGTGCAGCATCATCTGTCCCCCCTGGGTGCATCACCTCCAAGCCCCCCCCCCCCCCCCCCCCCGCTGCATTCTTCCTACCTGCTGGGAGCAGCCCTGCGGCTGTCGGCTCTGCTGGTTCCCTGCTCCCTCTACCCCGGAACAGGCAGTAACAGCAGAGGGAGCAGGAAACCAGCGGAACTGACAGCCGTGCAGCTGCTCCCTGCACCCCTCCTGCCGTGTGCACCCGGTGCGGTCTGCACCCACCGCCCCGTCCTCGGTACACCACTGCCCCACAGTATATGCCCCAAAGACTCTGTTGAGAATCACTGCAGTAAAGTATGTCATGTTAAGCCAATCGAAGCAACAAAGGAGAAGGAATCCAAGGCACAGAAAATGAAGCCAAACAACAAAGCACAGTGGGCCTTCAAGAGTGAGGTTCTAGTCAAACTAATGAAGGACCCAGCATGGTCCATGTCGGGTCCCATCTTAAGCCAGAGTCCCAGGGGCGTAGCCAGACAACAGACTTTGGGTGGGCCTAGGCAAGAAATGGGTGGGCACCAAGTGTTCTTCCCAACCCCCACCAGAAAAATATCTGAGCTGGCAGGAAAACGCTTCTTTCCACCTTGGCAGTCTCCAGTAGGCATGCGCTGAAAACCGAGCATACACAGGTGCCAGTGTCGTGGAGAGCAGCATTTAATTACTATCAGGGGTATGTCATCAGCTGGCGGAGCTTGGGATCCCCACCAGCTACCGCTAAACGTCTGCTACTGTTGGGTGGGCCTGAGCCCTAAGTGGGTGGGCCCTGGCCCACCCAGGTCCACCTGTGGCTACGCCACTGAGCCAGACATAAGTTTTTACTTCTTGTGCTACAGTGTTTTGTGTTGCTCACTCCCAGAAACACACTCTGTCTTTGCAAACAGTGCAGATTACTTATAACTAAGTAAGAGGCCATTTTACTAAGGCACGTAGGCGTTTATGCGTGTCCAATGCTTGCCAAATTGGAACTATCACCCGGCTACCGTGTGCCCTGGGCAGTAATTCAATTTTTTCACACGTGCTCAAAACACGCGGTAGAAAATATTTTCTATTGCGTGGCCCTTACCTGGCGGTAATTGGCAGTTTAACACGTGCTGGCTGCTTACCGCCCGGTTAGCGCAGGAGACCTTACCACTAATTTAATGGGTGGTGGGTAAGGTCTCAGGCCAAAAATGGAGGTGCGCTGGTTTTAATTTTTTCCCCACGTCCGTTTACAGCTGCAAAAAGAAAAAAAACTTTTTTTCCAGACGTTCTTGAAAAATTGACCTGCGCATGTCCAAAACGCACGCCTACACCAGCGTAGGCCACTTTTAGGTGCGCCTTAGTAAAATGGCCCCTAACTGAGATGTTAATTATCTCGTTTGAAACCACTAATGCCTTGTCACAGATACAGCGCAGTTCAGCATAGGTAAGCCAGTTTATTTGTGTTTAGGCTGCACTGATTTAAAGTAGATCAAAGGTGATATGCTTATCCTTAATGAGAAAACAAAAATATTACTTGCAAAATAAATATAGTAACATAGTAAATCACGGCAGATAAAGACCTGTATGGTCCATCCAGACAGTCCAACAAAATAAACTCATTTTACATGGTATGTGATACTTTATACCAGAGTTTGATTTGTCCTTGCCATTCTCAGGGCTCAGACCGTAGAAGTCTGCCCAGTACTGTTCTTGTACTAAGTTCTGAAGTTAACGTCGAAGCCCCTTAAAATTTACAGTCAAGCCCACCTCTATCTATTCAGTTACAATCAGGGCGTAGACCATAGAAGTCTGCCCAGCACCTCTGCTGTTTCCCAATTACCGGCATCGCCAACCAATCTCCGCTAAGATTCCATGGAACCATTCCTTCTAAACAGGATTCCTTTGTGTTTATCCCACGCATGTTTGAATTCCATTACCGTTTTCATCTCCACCACCTCCCACGGGAGGGCATTCCAAATATCCACCACCCTCTCCGTGAAAGAATACTTCCTGACATTAGTCCTGAGTCTGCCCCCCTTCAACCTCAATTCATGTCCTCTAGTTCTACCCCCTTCCCGTTTCCGGGATAGGTTAGTTTGCGGATTAATACCTTTCAAATATTTGAACATCTGTATCATGTCACCCCTGTTTCCTCTTTCCTCCAAGGTATACATCAGGGGCGTAGCCAGACCTTGCCAGGAGGGGGGGCCAGAGCCCGAGATGGGGGGGCACTGTTAAGCCGCCTCCCCCCCTCCAGCAACCCCCCTTCCCCCGCTCGATCGCGCCGACACTCTTAAACTCCCCCCCCCTCCCGCTACCAACCCTCGGCCGCCATCGCCGCCCGCCCCATGAAGTACCTTGTTTGCTGGCGGGGCTGCCCAAACCCCGCCAGCCAAGAGTGTTCTTCAGCGCTGGAGTTAGTAAACTCCGGCGCCTTCATTCAAGGAAGTTCGTCTGAAGGATCAGCTGGTTTTGACGCATTTATGTCCTGCACGGGGCTACATGCACGGTGCAGGACGTAAGGCGTCAAAACCAGCTGATCCTTCAGATGAACTTTCTTGAATGAAGGCGCTGGAGTTTACTAACTCCAGCGCTGAAGAACACTCTTGGCTGGCGGGGTTTGGGCAGCCCCGCCAGCAATCAAGGTAAATCATGCGGTAGCGGGGCTGGCGGCGATGGTGGGGGAGGGTTGGTGGCGGGAGGGGGGTCGTCGGCAGGGGGCCAGGGGCGAATCTGCGGGGGCCCGGGCCCCCTCAGGCCCCACGTAGCTACGCCACTGGTATACATGTTCAGGTCAGCAAGTCTCTCCTCGTAAGGTTTGCTTCGCAAATCCCATACCATTTTTGTAGCTTTTCTTTGCACCGCTTCCAGTCTTTTTACATCTTTAGCAAGTTACGGCCTCCAAATCTGAACACAACACAATATATATACACATATATTTCAGTATGTTTCCCAAAATTACCAAATAACAAAAATTAGTATATTTGGAAGCAGTGGCGTAGCTTCGTGGAGCCAGGGGGGCCTGGGCCCCCATAGATTTGGCCCTGCCGACGACCCGCCCGACCCCCCCTCCCGCCATCAACCAGCTGAGGTCCTCTTCTCACAGAAGGAAGCCTTTTGCGAGAAGAAGAGGACCTCAACTAGCGGGGGTTGGGGTCCCCCGCCAGCAAAGGTAGGCGACGGCGGGTTGGCGGCGGGAGGGGGGTCGAGAGGGTCGGCGGCGGGGGGGGGCAAAGTTGGCAATGGTGGGGGGGTCGGCGCAGGAGGGGGCAAATTCGGCAATGGCAGGGGGGTTGGTGCCGCCGGGGGGAGGGGGGCTAAAATGAGCCCCCTCACCTCGGGCTCTGGACCCGCTTCCCGCCGAAGTCTGGCTACCCCCCTGCCGGTAAGTAACATCGAAATGTTGCATTAAATTTGTCCATTAACCCATGGCTACTACCGAGCCTTATCCCAAATTAATAAATACTGTAGGTGCCAAATTACCATTTATAATAAAATTGAATGGCTTAGAACCAAACTGTAATTAACAGAAAACATAAGTACAGGAGGAAAAATGAATACAAAGACAGACAGCAGAAAGCAAAAATGCCGAGGGAGGGGGAAGTGAAACTGTAAGTCAGAAAGTGGGACTGTTATTTACATATTTAAGCACATGACAAGCTGTCTGTGCAAGCGATATGCATCTTACCTCAACTACAGTAATTATATTCATCAGAACTGTACGTAAAAGTACTTATAATTACATCTTTGTTCATGTAAAATGTACACAAGCTGCTGCATTGAACTCCGTAAGTCAACAAATGCGACATGGAATACAATGCGCAAATGTGTAAAAATCAATCAAATTGAAATGAAAAAAAAAATCTTTACTCTGGTAAGCCATAGTTGTGAGATTGCAGGTATACTGAACTATTTAATAACAAAATCCCATGCGCCAGACTCAACCCAAGAACATCATTCAGAATTCATTTATCTTGCAGATCTGAAATCCATAGAAAGTTACAGCAAAAAAAAAAAAAAATCTTTATTTACCTACTTTATTCATTTATTGGCTAAATCAAAATGGAATCCCAGAATCTAAAAGCCGTGCAGTGAGATGAGATGTAATTAAATGAGGACAGTTAATCATCCTGGTAAAATAGAAAAGTCTTTACCACTGGTGATCACTATTTAATTTCATAAAGCATCAGACATAACAGCAAGCATCACAGTAAGGGGCAAAAGCTATCGATGTGGCTGCCGTTGTTATTTATTTATTTATTTTACCGTTAACCCAGTTATTAGTAACCTGGTCTCATGGTATAAAATATTAGTGTGAAGAATTTCAGTCTCTGGTAACCAGAGCTGATATTGTGATGTCATAATGCCTCATTCCACCATTGCCTAAGAGCCAACCTCATCAGTGATGTCACAATGGATTGATTATCCTATACTTGGCTCACTACGACTAGGGGGCATGCGATGAAGCTACAAAGTAGTAAATTTAAAACGAATCGGAGAAAATGTTTCTTCACTCAACGTGTAATTAAACTCTGGAATTCGTTGTCAGAGAATGTGGTAAAGGCGGTTAGCTTAGCGGAGTTTAAAAAAGGTTAGGACGGCTTCCTAAAGGAAAAGTCCATAGACCATTATTAAATGGACTTGGGGAAAATCCACTATTGCTGGGGTAAGCAGTATAAAATGTTTTGTACTTTTTTGGGATCTTGCCAGGTATTTGTGACCTGGATTCTGTTGGAAACAGGATGCTGGGCTCGATGGACCTTTGGTTTTTCCCAGTATGGCAATACTTAAGTACTTATGATTGGCTTGTTAAGCAATTAAGTTGTGCGTGCAAAATAGAATACGACCAGATTTGCACATGCAACTTAGGTCACACTGTATAAAATTTGGGAGACGGTGCCCAAAATTGTACACTGAAATTTGAAGTGCATCAGAAGTATTCCATAATTATATAAACATCGCCATGCTGGGACAGACCAAGGGTCCATCGAACCCAGCACCCTGTCGCCGACAGCGGCCAAAAGAACAAGCAATTTGTCCCGCCTATCCTAGAAATACTGTATTATTCCCTCGTCCATTCAATATCATTCTATGGCTTTTTCCTCCAGGAAGCCGTCCAACCCTTTTTTGAAGTCCGCTAAGTTAACCGCCTTAACCCACCTTTTCCGGCAGTGAATTCTAGAGTTTAACTACGCGTTGAGTGAAGAAACATTTCCTCCGATTCGTTTTAAATTTACCACACTGCAGCTTCATCACATGCCCCCTTGTCCTAGTATTTTTGGAAAGCGTAAACAGATGCTCCACATCGATCCACTCCACTCCACTCATTATCTTATAGACCTCTATCCTATCTCCCCTCAGCCGCCTTTTCTCCAAGCTGAAGAGCCCCAGCCTCTTCAGCCTATCCTGATAGGGAAGCCGTCCCATCCCCTGTATCATCTTTGTCGCCCTTCTCTGCACCTTTTCCAATTCCACTCTGTCTTATATGCAACTTAATTGACAAATAAGCAGTTAATTGGCAATAATTCAATGCTAATAATCATAATTACAATTTACTGATGCATCTTCCTAGTTGGGATTCTATAAACATGCATGTGTAAGTTTTCCATGCAGATCCAAAAAATAGGTGTGGCCATAGGAGGGGCATGGGTGGATCAGAGATATTCCTAGAAATTGTACGCAGTGTTATAATGGGGTCCTTTTACACACACACATTTTTTCTTGTACTTTCTATTCATTCTCAGGATACCCTAAGCAGGACGCTTAAGCGTGATCAACGGGCTCCCATTTCACCTGCATCAGAAACTCATCATGAGGGAAAAGCTGCAGATAGAGAAATGAAATTTGCAAGAAATGTGGAAAGAAAAGGACCAAAATCCAGGAGCTGGAATTTCAGTCTCTGAAGAGCTGTCTGAACGTCCCCCCCCCCCCCCCCCCACCCCCCCCCCCCATTTAATGCAGCATTGGGCATGTAATTGTTTTAGGGAAGAGGTAACGTGGGTTTTCTAAAGCTGTGAGAAACATAAGCAGAATTAATTTGTGTAGATTTTAATGTGCTTTTGCCTCCATTATGTTTCTGGCAGAATAATTTTTAAAGAGCATTTAAGCTGTGTGCAATAATTAAATCCTCTACTGCACAGCACGGCGGGGCTATGCTAGGCTTCCAAGTCATAGGATTACTGCCAGTGTCTTTAATTAAACATTGTATGCAAATGCTATTATTTTTCTCACACACCCATTTGCATAAAAATACCTTCCCAGTCTGCATCTCCAGTTTTCTTGAAAGGATTATGGTTTTAGGATGTCCATTAGACTAATGACTAGATAAACAATAAATAACTCCTAGGAAATTGCTATTAGCCTTAGGATGTACTCATCAAAGAGAGTTCTGCGTTAAAAAAAAATGAAAATACTAATACAGATTAAAGGTACCTCCAAATGTCAACCTATTTAAAAGGCTATTTAAAAACATTAAACACTTTGCACAGGCAAGAAAAAGTTTAGTTTCAAATGTGCACTTGATAACTAGGGTGTGATTTCTTTTGCCGAATAAAAAGTTTCAGATGTAAAATGCACACTTACCTTAAAATAGTTCCTTAGTCCAGCAACCCATATGAATCATGCACAGCATTTGAAGGAAAGCTATCCAAATGAAAACAAGCAAAATTCCCACAGAACTGTTCAATAGGAATAATGTATTTATTACTTATTTATTTGTGACTTTTATACCCCACATTTTCCCGTACAATTTCGAGGTCAATGTGGCTATCAAGCTAACAGGCTAACGGCGTAGTCCCAGGATACATGACAGACCTCATAGGTCTACCAACCAGAAACAGAATCGGATCATCACGATCATTCCTAAACTTACATTACCCAAATTGCAAAGGTCTTAAATACAAAACAACTTACACATCCACCTTCTGAATACAACTGAGCCCTGGGCCCACCCACCCCCACTCCAGCCTCAGCCCCCCCCCCCCCCCCCCATACCTGGAGGCCAGCCAATTGCCTGGGTTTTGGGCACTACTGGCTGCCTTCCTACTCTCTTCTTCAGCCCTCATGCCATTTCCTGTTCTCAGTCTAACTGCTTTGGCCAGCTATCTCCTACTCCCTTCCAACTCCCTGCATAGGCAGGACACTGCAACAGAGGGAGAGCTTCCGGGGCTGCTAAAGGCAGTACGCTTACCTCACTCATGCAGCTGACGGCCCGGAAAATTGAAGAAGGCAGCGGTGCTGGGAGCTGGAACTAAGGGAGCGAGTAGGAGAGAGATGACCAAGGCGGTTAGTTTGAGACCGCTGAAGCCCATGAGGTTAGTCTCCCTTTCCCTCTCCTCCATACAGGGCCGTGCCTAGGGTCTCCGGCGCCCCCCTGCAGTTGGCCCCGCCCCCCCCCCGAAAACGATTGCTACACTAACCGCCCTCTTCTTCCCAGATCCTTTTCCTTTTTTTTTTTTGTTTAAATTTACCTCTGTCTGGCGGCAGCGTAGCGTTAGTGAGAAGGAGGCGGCGCTCCCCCGCCCCGACGTGTCAGTCTTCCCTTCGCTCAGTGTCCCGCCTTCTTCTGATGTCATTTCTGACGTCAGAAGAAGGCGGAACTGAGCGAAGGGAAGACTGACACGTCGGGGTGGGGGGAGCGCCGCCTCCTTCTCACTAACGCTACGCTGCCGCCGGACAGAGGTAAATTTAAACAAAAAAGGAAAAGGATCTGGGGAGAAGAGGGCGAGGTAAGCATGGTGCGGCGGGGCGCCCCCCAGAGGATGGTGCCCTCCTGCCATGCTTACCTCGCTTACCGTGTTGGCACGGCCCTGCCTCCATACACCCGTCATCCCCGTTACCCAAACACAGCAAGCAAATCTATGAGCATCGCCATCCATGTTGTCATTCTTTACGGTTGGTGGCATTTTTATCTGATCTCATACAGATGTACACAGAGGAAGTATTTGTACAATTTAGAACCCATTACTACTCTAGCCGATGAAACCAGGTTTGATTCCTGCAGGTGCCTGACGGTTGACAGTGGATTGAGATCCTGGTTCAATTCCCTCTACAGCTCCTCATGACCCTGAACAACCCTCCATTGCCCCAGGTACAAAGTAATACAATGTACTACCCAGACTGTGAGCCCAAGAGGGATAAACACAGTACCTGTAGCAGTACATAAATACTCGAATACATCTATACTTGTTATATACATCGCGGCTTAATTTCCATGTGGAAATCAAAGTATATGCTATAACAATGCACATAAATTAATTGGTTAACTAGCCAATCAGTGCTGTCAATTGGAAGTTAACAAGTAATTATCAGCACTAATTGACATTAATTAAGATTTACACACACAACTCGCTAAGCATATGTCACATCCGTCGCTCCCTCCGGCTGCTCCTCCGCGGGAAGTGGGAGCCGGCGTCCACCATGACGAAGGCCGGCTTCCTTGAGGCCACGGAAGGGAGCCGGGGCTCGCCGTGGTGATGGCCGCCCAGTCCGGGGCCGGAGGCCGGCGATCGTGGCTGCCGGACTCTCGATCGCCGGCTACGGGGGCTGTGTTTGCGCCAGTAAGAGAAATGGCGCCGAAGCGCGATGGCCGGCGTCTTCTTCATTCTTGGACGCGGGAACCCAAAGCTCCGCCTCAGAGGAGTTAGACTGGAAGGCCAGCACGATAGATCCGCCTGGGAGATCGGTCAGAGCCGATCAGAAGGGTTCTGTCGATAACCAAGTTCTGATTGGCCGGCTATGTCTACGGGGGCTGGGCGGCTGACTGCCGAACAGTATTTAAGGAATGAGCCTGTTATAGGATGTTGCTTCAGGTTCTGTTACCCGAGGCCAGTCTCCGTGGTTCCTGTGTTCAGTTGGTTTCCTGGTGTTGCTGATTTTGGACTTTTGGACTGTTTCCTGGTTTACTCTGCTAGCTGCCTGCCTGGACCTCTTGCCTGACTCTGACTACTCTGCTAGCCGCCTGCCTTGACCTCTTGCTTGACTCTGACTACGCTGTTAGCTGCCTGCCCTGATCTGTTGCCTGTTTGTGGACGTCTCTATTCCACCTGCCCGCTTCTCTCCTGGTTCCAGTCCCGGTCAGTCCGTCAACCCCGCGGTTCCTGAAGTCCCGTTGACCGCCTGCAGCTGGGGGCTCAACCCTTGGTGAACGGCGGTCGCCGCGGGTGAAGACTTGGGGTTGCACGACTGTCCTTTGAGGTCCTTCGGGGCCTTACGGGACCTAAGGGCTCACCTTCCTTGTGGACAAGACAGCATATTCTGGTCACATGGAGGGGCATAATTGAACGGGGCCGGCCATCTATATGAGTGGCCATCTCTAAGGCCGGCCCCGTAAAGCGGCATACCTGACCGCATTATCGAAACAAGATGGCCGGCCATCTTTTGTTTCGATAATACGGTCGGGGCCGGCCAAATCTCAACATTTGGACCGGCGTTAGAGATGGCCAGTGTTAGAGATTCCCACCATTGGTTTCCCGCCGATAATGGAATCTGATGGCGGCCATCTCAAACCCGGCTAAATCCAAGCCATTTGGTCGTGGGAGGAGCCAGCATTTATAGTGCAGTGGTCCTTCTCACATGCCAGGACACCAACCGGGCACCCTAGGGGGCACTGCAGTGGACTTCACAAATTGCTCCCAGGTGCATAGCTCCCTTACCTTGTGTGCTGAGCCCCCCAAACCCACTACCCACAACTGTACAGCACTACCATAGCCCTTATGGGTGAAGGGGGGCACCTACATGTGTGTACAGTGGGTTTCGGGTGGGTTTTGGAGGGCTCACAAACGACTAAAGACTTATCTCTTTGAGAAAATTTATTGCAAGGATCAAAACACATGAAGTCCATACACACTAACAGAAATGCACCAATACACTTTCTTCTAAATTCTCTTACCCCGAATACTCCACCCACATATAAAATTACTTTACCTTAAGGTTTTCGTGCTATTGTTCTATCGCTCTATCTTTTCCCCACTGTAACATTCCATAGTTTCTACGCTCTAAATGTTGTTTTGACTTGACTTTGTCTTCCCACAACTCCTCATAATGTAACCCATAATTGTACTGTAACACATTGTACTTCCATCATTCACAATGTATTGTAAGCCACACTGAGCCCGCAAATAGGTGGGAAAATGTGGGATACAAATGCAATAAAATAAATAAATAAATCACCACAAGTGTAACAGGTGTGGGGGGGGGGGGGGCCTGGGTCCGCCTGCCTGAAGTGCACTGCAGTACCCACTAAAAACTGCTCCAGGGACCTGCATAGTGCTGTGATGGAGCTGGGTATGACATTTGAGACTGGCATAGAGGCTGGCACAAAAATGTTTATAATTTTTTGGGGGGGAGGGGATGGGAGGGGGTTGGTGACCACTGGGGGAGTAAGGGGAGGTGATCCCCGATTCCCTCCGGTGGTCATCTGGTCAGTTGGGGCACTTTTTTGAGGCTTGGTCCTAAACATAAATGGACCAAGAGAAGCCGGCCGAGTGCTCGTCAGCGCAGGCCTTCTTTTTTATTTTCCATTATCAGCCGAAGCGGCCATCTCGTAACCACGCCCCTGTCCCGCCTTCCGTACCCTGCCGAAACGCCCCCTTTAACTTTGGCTGGCCCTGCGATGGAAAGCAGTTGAAGCCGGCCAAAATCGGCTTTTGATTATACCGATTTGGCCGGGTTTAGGAGACGGCCGGCCATCTCCCAATTTGTGTCGGAAGAGGGCCGGCCTTCTCCTTCGAAAATAAGCAGGATACTTGAAAAGGGGTCCCACTTACACCCTTCAAACTATGAAATGCATCTATACACACTTATCTTAAACACTTAGGGGTGATTTTACTAAGCTGCGGGAAAAAAGGGCCCTGTGGTAGTGGGGGGGGGGGGGGGGGGTCAGTTTTCCCACTTGCCAGCGCCCTTTTTACTGCAGCCCATAAAATGCACCCCCGAAAATTGCCATGCAGGTGGCAGTAAGGGCTCCCACAGTAACCTTGTGGTAACCGGGCAGTGCTCGGCGATGCCCAATCACCGCCGCGCTAGGAAAAAAAGAATTCCTGGAGAGTTGCGCAAATGGCACATGCACCAGCCCGGAACTACCGTCGGTGGCTATGTTGGGCCAGCGGTAGTTCCGTTTTAGCCTGCAGTAAGGCCACGTCGGGCTTACCGCCGCTTTGTGAAAGACCCCCTTAGGCATATGAAAGACAGAGAGAGCAGTTCAATTATTTCATTTATCTGGCACATTCTCTGTCATGTGTCAATGCTACATGATATTCTACTTAAGGGAAGATCTGATTGAGGAGTGGCCTAGTGGTTAGGGTGGTGGACTTTGGTCCTGGGGAACTGAGGAACTGAGTTGGATTCCCACTTCAGGCACAGGCAGCTCCTTGTGACTCTGGGCAAGTCACTTAACCCTCCATTGCCCCATGTAAGCCGTATTGAGCCTGCCATGAGTGGGAAAGCGCAGGGTACAAATGTAACAAAATAGATACTATTGGAGATTCTACATTGAATGTTGCTATTCCACTAGCAACATTCCATGTAGAAGGCTGCGCAGGCTTCTGTTTCTGTGAGTCTGACGTCCTGCACATACGTGCAGG